>NC_057803.1:748043639-748343639 GCF_018294505.1 Triticum aestivum
TCGCTCCATTGATCCGGAGAATGGAGTCTTAGTCATTTTACCCATGAGGCATGGTTCGCACGTGTCAAATGATTTGAAATCAAGAGACTCCAAAAGTCCATCTGTATGGAGCTTCTTCATGTGTTTGACACCAATGTGACCAGGGCGGCAGTGCCACAAGTATGTGGGACTATCGTTATCAACCTTACATCTTTTGGTATTCACACTATGAATGTGTGTAACATCACATTCAAGATTCATTAAGAATAAACCATTGACCAGCGGGGCATGACCATAAAACATATCTCTCATATAAATAGAACAACCATTATTTTTGGATTTAAATGAGTAGTCATCTCATATTAAACGAGATCCAGATACAATATTCATGCTCAAAGCTGGCACTAAATAAGAATTATTGAGGTTTAAAACTAATCCTGTAGGTAAATGTAGAGGTAGAGTGCTGATGGCAATCACATCGACCTTGGAACCATTCCCGACGCGCATCATCACCTCGTCCTTCGCCAGTCTCCACTTATTCCGCAGCTCCTGTTTTGAGTTACAAATATGAGCAACCGCACCGGTATCAAATACCCAGGAGCTACTACGAGTACTGGTAAGGTACACATCAATTACATGTATATCACATATACCTTTGGTGTTGCCGGCCTTCTTGTCCGCTAAGTACTTGGGGCAGTTCCGCTTCCAGTGTTCGCTTCCCTTGTAATAAAAGCACTCAGTCTCAGGTTTGGGTCCATGCTTTGGCTTCTTCCAGGCAACTGGCTTACCGGGTGCGGCAACTCCCTTGCCGTCCTTCTTGAAGTTCTTCTTACCCTTGCCTTTCTTGAAACTAGTGG
This sequence comes from Triticum aestivum, assembly GCF_018294505.1. Lineage (NCBI taxonomy): Eukaryota > Viridiplantae > Streptophyta > Magnoliopsida > Poales > Poaceae > Triticum > Triticum aestivum. The sequence goes on from NC_057803.1 coordinate 748,044,476, forward strand.
TTTTATTGACCATCAACACTTGATGTTCCTTTTTGATTTCTACCACCACTGATTTCAGCATTGAAAATACCTCAGGAATAGTTTTCACCATCCCCTGCATATTGTAGTTCATCACAAAGCTCTTGTAGCTAGGTGGGAGCGATTGAAGGATTCTGTCAATGACCGCCTCATCCGGGAGGTTAATGTCCAGCTGGGACAAGCGGTTGTGCAACCCAGACATTTTGAGTATGTGCTCACTGACAAAACTGTTTTCCTCCATCTTACAACTATAGAACTTGTCGAAGACTTCATATCTCTTGACCTGGGCGTGAGCTTGGAAAACCATTTTCAGCTCTTCGAACATCTCATATGCTCCGTGTTGCTCAAAATGCTTTTGGAGCCCCGGTTCTAAGCTGTAAAGCATGCCGCACTGAATGAGGGAGTAGTCATCAACACGCGACTGCCAGGCGTTCATAACGTCTTGAGTTGCGGGGAAAACAGGTGCTTCACCTAGCGGTGCATCTAGGACATATGCTCTTTTGGCAGCTATGAGGATGATCCTCAAGTTCCGGACCCAGTCCGTGTAGTTGCTGTCATCGTCTTTCAGCTTGGTTTTCTCTTGGAACGCGTTGAAGTTGAGGGCAACATTAGTGTGGGCCATTTGATCTACAAGACATATTGCAAAAGTTTTTAGACTATGTTCATGATAATTAAGTTCATCTAATCAAATTATTTAATGAACTCCCACTCAGATAGACATCCCTCTAGTCATCTAAGTGATCCATGATCCGAGTCAACTAGGCCGTGTCCGATCATCACGTGAGACGGACTAGTCATCATCGGTGAACATCTTCATGTTGATCGTATCTTCTATACGACTCATGTTCGACCTTTCAGTCTCTTATTTTCCGAGGCCATGTCTGTACATGCTAGGCTCGTCAAGTCAACCTAAGTGTTTTGCATGTGTAAATCTGTCTTACACCCTTTGTATGTGGACGTTAGAATCTATCACACCCGATCATCACGTGGTGCTTAGAAACAACGAACTTTGGCAATGGCGCACAGTTAGGGGGAACACTTTCTTGAAATTATTATGAGGGATCATCTTATTTACTACCGTCGTTCTAAGAAAATAAGATGCAAAAACATGATAAACATCACATGAAATCAAATAGTGACATGATATGGCCCACATCATTTTCTCCTTTTGATCTCCATCTTCGGGGCGCCATGATCATCATCGTCACCGGCATGACACCATGATCTCCATCATCGTGTCTTCATGAAGTTGTCACGCCAACGATTACTTCTACTAATATGGCTAATGGTTTATCAATAAAGTAAAGTAATTACATGGCGTTTATTCAATGACACGCAGGTCATACAATAATTAAGACAACTCCTATGGCTCCTGCCGGTTGTCATACTCATCCACATGCAAGTCGTGATTCCTATTACAAGAACATGATCAATCTCATACATCACATATATATCATTCATCACATCCTTTTGGCCATATCACATCACAAGGCATATGCTGCAAAAACAAGTTAGACATCCTCTAATTGTTGTTGCATGTTTTTACGTGGCTGCAATAGGGTTCTAGCAAGAACGTTTCTTACCTACGTCAAAACCACAACGTGATATGCCAATTTCTATTTACCCTTCATAAGGACCCTTTTCATCGAATCCGATCCGACTAAAGTGGGAGAGACAGACACCCGCTAGCCACCTTATGCAACTAGTGCATGTCAGTCGGTGGAACCTGTCTCACGTAAGCGTACGTGTAAGGTTGGTCCGGGCCGCTTCATCCCATGATGCCGCCGAAACAAGATAATACTAGTAGTGGCAAGTAAATTGACAACATCTACGCCCACAACAAAATTGTGTTCTACTCGTGCATAGAAACTACACATAGACCTAGCTCATGATGCCACTGTTGGGGATCGTTGCAGAAAATAAAAAAAATTCTACGCATCACCAAGATCAATCTATGGAGTCATCTAGCAATGAGAGAGATAGGAGTGCATCTACATACCCTTGTAGATCGCGAGCGGAAGCGTTCAAGAGAACGGGGTTGATGGAGTCGTACTCGTCGTGATCCAAATCACCGAAGATCATAGTGCCGAACGGACGGCACCTCCGTGTTCAACACATGTACGGAGCGGAGACGTCTCCTGCGCCTTGATCCAGCAAGGAGGAGGGAGAGGTTGAGGAAGAGAGCTCCAACAGCAGCACGACGGCGTGGTGGTGGTGGTGGAGAGGCAGTACTCCGGCAGGGCTTCGCCAGGCTCTTAACGGAGGAGGAGAGGTGTTGGGGAGGGGAGGGGCTGCACCTTGGATGTAGTGTGCAGCCCTCCCCTCGCCCCTCTATTTATAGGGGAAGGGGGAAGGGGGCCGGCCTCCTCTAGATGATATCTAGAGGGGGGGGGGCAAGGGGAGGGGGCTTGCCCCCCAAGCAAGGGGGGCGTCCCCTCTAGGGTTCCCCCCCAAACCCTAGGCGCATGGGACCAAGGGGGGGTGCGCCCAGCCCTCTAGGGGCTGGTTCCCTGCCCACTACAGCCCATGAGGCCCTCCGAGAGAGGTGGCCCCTCCCGGTGGACCCTCGGAACCTCTCCGGTGGCCCCGGTACAATACCGATAAGCCCCCAAACTTTTCCGGTGACCGTATGACAACTTCCCACATATAAATCTTCACCTCTGGACCATTCTGGAACTCCTCGTGACATCAGGGATCTCATCCGGGACTCCGAACAACATTCGGTAATCACTTACAAGTCTTCCTAATAACCCTAGCATCACCTTAAGTGTGTAGACCCTACGGGTTCAGGAAACATGCAGACATGACTGAGACAGCTCTCCGGCCAATAACCAACAGCGGGATATGGATACCCATGTTGGCTCCCACATGTTCCACGATGATCTCATCGGATGAACCATGATGTAGAGGATCCAAGTAATCCCGTATACAATTCCCTTTGTCAATTGGTATCCCAATACCTCGTTCAATCTCGCTACCGGCAAGTCACTTTACTCGTCACGTAATGCATGATCCCATGACCAACCACTTGGTCACATTGAGCTCATTATGATGATGCATTAACGAGTGGGCCCAGAGATACCTCTCCGTCATACCGAGTGACAAATCCCAGTCTCGATCCGTGTCAACCCAACAGACACATTCGGAGATACCTGTATTATACCTTTATAGCCACCCAGTTATGTTGTAAAGTTTGGTACACCCAAAGCACATTATGATAATGCATTAACGAGTGGGCCCAGAGATACCTCTCCGTCATACCGAGTGACAAATCCCAGTCTCGATCCGTGTCAACCCAACAGACACTTTCGGAGATACCTGTATTATACCTTTATAGCCACCCAGTTATGTTGTAAAGTTTGGTACACCCAAAGCACTCCTACAGTATCCGGGAGTTACACAATCTCATGGTCTAAGGAAATGATACTTGACATTAGAAAAGCTCTAGCAAACGAACTACACGATCTTGTGCTATGCTTAGGATTGGGTCTTGTCCATCACATCATTCTACTAATGATGTGATCCCGTTCTCAATGACATCCAATGTCCATAGTCAGGAAACCATGACTATCTGTTGATCAATCAGCTAGTCAACTAGAGGCTCACTAGGGACATGTTGTGGTCTATGTATTCACACATGTATTACGATTTCCGGATAACACAATTATAGCATGAATAATAGACAATTATCATGAACAAGGAACTATAGTAATAATCATTTTATTATTGCCTCTAGGGCATATTTCCAACATGGCCTCCAAGCGCAGAGTTTTGTAGGACAGTAGCAATTTTCCCTCAAGTGGATGACCTAAGGTTTATCAATCCATGGGTGGTGTAGGATCAAGATGGTCTCTCTCAAGCAATCCTACGACTAAATAACAAAAAGTCTCTTGTGTCCCCCAACACACCCAATACAATGGCAAATTGTATAGGTGCACTAGTTCGGCGAAGAGATGGTGATAAAAGTGTAATATTGATGGTAGAAATATATTTTTATAATCTGAATAAATAAAAACAGCAAGGTAGCAAATAGTAAACGGGCACAAAAACGGTATTGCAATGATTAAAAATGAGGCCCAGGGTCTGTACTTTCGCTAGTGCAACCTCTCAACAATGCTAACATAGTTAGATCATACTAGTCCTCAACCCGTGCACCAGCACGGGGGAACTACTTTTCAGCATTATTCTGTATATTTAAAACATTGGTTCTCCATACTTCAAAGTATGTATAGTGAAATTGATTATTTATATGGTTCCAGGTTATCTTTGTGTTCATTTAATTCATATTTTATTATTTATAAAAAGAACAAACAATCTAGAATAAAAAACATAATATGAAGATATTAGAAAATATTGGCGATAGTCATGTCCCTTATAGCTTAAAGTATTTTTTTAACTACCTATTAAGTTTCTGAAATAAGCGATGCCACAGTCATTGACAAATGCAACTTCAGAGAGATTTGTGCAGCGCCAATTTTAGTGCCCTATCCAAATAACTAAAGAAATAAACAACTTTAATAACACTCAAATTCCTTAATTGTGACAAAATCATTCAGATCAACTCGACCGATGACATATCTCAAAAGTATTTCAGTTGTTGTACACTTATACTAATGTATCTCATACACTCTCTCTGCAATAGCGACCATACATAGTTTCTTTAGACTAAAAAATCATGGCTATGAACACACCTCTAAATTGCCACTTGTAATTTTAGGATTTATATCAACGGACCATTATATTTTTAGACTATCATATACTCCCTCCATTCCATAATGTAGCGCATATAGATTTTCTACAAAGTCAAACTTTATAAACTTTGACCAAGTTTATAGAGAAAACTATTTATATCTATAATACCAAATGTATATAATATGAAAGTATGTGTTGTGATGTATCTAAGCACACGTATTTGGTATTCTAGATGTATATGATTTTCTCTACAAACTTGGTCAAAGTTTATAAAGTTTGACTTCTAGAAAAATCTATATGCGCTACATTGTGGAACGGAGGGAGTACAATAAAATCACAATACTGAAAAAGATGTCAGATTTCTTTTATGATAACTATGCAACATAATAAGAAATAAATATAGAAATCTCTAGTGTGTTTAGCTGGTAAATAAATTGCTTTAATACATTAACTGAACGTGAGGGCTAACCTGATAAACAAAGTGCTTTATTGTATTAGGTAGGATGCATGGCACCATTGGAAGATGGAACATGATGTGAGGGCCACCCTGGAGCTGTGTTGCTTTCGTAGGAGAGGAAAATGCACACGCATGGTTGTTGCAGTCATGGTTGTAATAGCGTCTTCACTTCTTCTCCTTCTTCATTTGGCTTCGGCGCCTGTCTCCTCAGCGATCATCCAGTCGAATCCCAAGATTGGAACATCGTGGTCAATGAGCTCTAGGGCAAACATGGCTCTTCAGCCGATAGATGGGTAGAGACTAACTGTTTTGGAGCCTTCATCCTCGACATCTCAGATGGCAAGTACCCACTCAGCCTCCCCAAGACTGGCCATGGACATCACCAGTGGGCTCATCTAGGTGTGGTGTTAAGGCTCGCACCTTATCTGTTGTTACAACTTCAAGAATACAGAGAGGAATTCGATAATATTGGCAACATGTCTGGCATTCCTCTACTCCAACGTAAAAAAAATTCATTTTTCAAAATCAGGAAGACTCTCCTTTTCTGAGAAAGGGAGGTTTGAGGTCCATCTCTTGTACGTGTGTGGATTTGTTTTTTTCGGATTGACACATGAGCCGTGGGATTTGAGGACTTCTCATTTGGACAATATTTGGACATATCTTTGCTTGCCCTTTTAAGGGAAGAAGGCACACACAATATTTCTATTTGTTTAGAATTTGGACGTAGGTCTTGGGGACACTTTTTTGTACGTGGCAGCTTCATCCTATGTATGTATGTGGTGTTTTTTTTTTCAAAAGAAGCAAAGTCCAGCTTGATCCGATGAATGTACGTAGTGTTTTTTTAAAGAAGCAGCATTATTTAATATTTCTGAGGAATTGGACGTGGGTGTTGGGGACACCTTTCTGAAAGTGTTAGCTTAAACTTTTTTGAGCATGTCATCTTATTCCAATATATGTACGTGTTGTTTATTTCTTTTAAAGGAAGCAACATGTTTTAATAAATCTTGACCATCACATTTTAAATCTGATGGCTAAATTAATTTTGTACGTGTCAGATTCATCCTCTATATGTACGTGATAGTTTTTTTCTCAAAATAAGCAGCATCCAGCTTGATCTTATCTATGTACGTGCTTTTTTTGGGGGGGGGGGGGGGGGGGGAGCAGCGTTATTAATATTTTTTCAGAAGAAGTACATGTCTGTTGGGGACACCTTTCTAAACGTGTCAACTTAAACTTCCAATCTATGTATGTGGTGTTTACTTTAATTTTTAATTGGAGATGGGTGTTGGGGACACCTTTCTAAACGTGTCAACTTAAACTTCCTATATGCGTACGTGTTTTTTTTAAGGAAGCAACATCTTTTAATAGATCTTGACCATCGAATTTTAAATCCGATGGCTAAATTAATTTTGTTGATGTGGATTAACGTGGAACCTCGTATGTGCCTCCAATTAGTAAATATAAGATGATTATCCCTCAAAGTGGAATAAAGAATCACTCCCGAGTTCCTATTAGCGGAGAACAAAAGATAGGAATTGTTTGTAGGGCACGAAACCAACTCAAAGCTATTCTTTCCATTCGATCTATTCAAGAGTTCGTACTAAAATAACACAAAGCTATTTTTCCGTTCGATCTATCCTAGAGTTCGTACTAGAATAGCACCAAAGAAAATTCATATTCATAATACTTAATCCACACAAAGAACTATAAAGAGACCCCAAAGTTTCCGTCGGAGAAAAACGTGCATCAACCCCTATGCATAGATTACCCCAATATCACCGCGGGAATTCGCGAGTTGAATGCCATAACACATATCAAGTGAATCAATAAGATACCTCATTGTCACCTCAAGAATTCATATTGCAAGACATATATCATGTGTTCTCATCTCTGAATATTCAATCCGACAAGACACTAACTTTGAAGGGTAAAGATTCAATTCATCATAACAAGAGTATAGAGGGGAGAAACATCATATGATCAGACTATATTAACAAAGCCCATGATATAGATCACGAGAGAGAGAGATCAAATAAATTGCTACTGGTACAAACCCTCAGCCCCGAGGGTGGACTACTCCCTCCTCATCGTGGTGGCCACCGGGATGATGAAGATGGCCACCGCAGATGATTCCACCCTCCGGCAGGATGCCGGAACGGGGTCTAGATTGGATCTCGTGGATACAAAGACCTTACGGCGGCAGAACTTCTAATCTAGGTTAACCCCGATGGGTTTCAGAATATTTGTGAATTTATAGGGTAAAGATGCGGTCCACGGGGCACCCGAGGTGGGCACAACCCACCTGGGCGCGCCTGGGGGCCCAGGCGCACCCTGGTGGGTTGTGCCCCCCTCGGGGCACCCCCAGGTGCTGCTCTTGCCCATCCTGGGTGTTCTGGTCCATCAAAATTCTCCAAGGAGTTACGTGGTGTTTGCACTCCGTTTGATACCGATTTCCTACGATGTAAAAGCAAGCAAAAAACAGCAACTGGCATTGGGCACTGGGTCAATAGGTTAGTCCCAAAAAATAATATAAAATGACTATAAAATGATTGTAAAACATCCAAGAATGATAATATAAGAGCATGGAACAATAAAAAATTATAGATACATTGGAGACGTATCAGTAGTGCACACAGATACAAATTATTCATATTTAAAAATACATAATTAAACCATAGTGCAAACATAAAAATGTTCCTAGTGCATAGTTGAAAAATTAAAAAGAAAGTTTACCGATTTCTAGCATGGATCGATATATGCTCCACAAGATCAAAAAAAAGTTGCATATGCACAATATCGTAGTTGTTGATGCATCTCTAGAAAGTTGGGAATATGCTACCCCTCTTGTTTCGGGAGGCCAACCTGAGTATCGAGCTTCTGAAAATCATGTGTGCAGGCTACCCCTTCACCCTCTTCCTCGACAATCATATCGTGTAAGATTATGCAACGTGTCATGAGCTTCCAAAAGTGTCTCCATTTCCCACATCATTACAGCTCCACAAACAATACCCCAACGAGCTTGGTGCACTCCGAATGACATATCCACATCCTTCCTAGCTCCCTCTTGCATTCTTACAAAGAAGCTTTGTTTTTTTGCATGGGCATCGGATATGGTCTTCACAATAATCGCCCATTGAGGACGAATACCATTCGCAAGGTAGTACCCCATGTCGTAGTTGTTCCCGTTGACGGTGTATTTGCATGGCGGAGCTTCCCCATCACAGTCTCCTAAACAAGGGAGAACTTTGGAGCACATTGATGTCATTGCACGAACTAGACGTGCCAAAGAAAGCATGCCAAATCCGCAAGTCCTTCGTTGCATCTATTTTCAAGTATGATGGTGGCTTCTTTGAGGTTACCAAGGTATTGCCCACACAAACCTTTTGGGTAATTCTTCCATTGCCAGTGCATGCAATCAACTGAATCCAACATATATGAGAATCCTCTTGCTGCTCCAATTGCCAATAATAATTCCGTGTGCTCAATAGTTTGCTCTCTCAGCTACTCTGGTCCAAACACCTTCACCACAATAAGTGCAAATGCATCATGGTGTTCATGACCACTGTCTCTCCCGTCCGAATTTAGTATCAATTGCATTTGTAGCCTTGCTATAAACAATCATCCTGAGAGCAACCATGCATTTCTACAGAGGAGAGATAGAAAGTTGTCCGCAACAATCGTTCCTAAGCTTGAATTTGTCATCAGCCTTCTCCAAGGTAGTCACTATGCGCAAGAACAATTCCCCGCTCACCCGTAAGCGACAACGAAAGAAACCTTAATGATATATTGGGTCAATTGTGAAGTAGTCCGTGTACAAAACCTGAGCACCGGCAATTCTTTCCCGGGAACTCTCCGACACTTTATGGAACCCTTGAAGTTCAGTACATGCTCCTCTGCCTTCTCCATTTCCTCTTGGATGATCATCATCATCACGATTTCAACATCCCCATCGTCCAAATCCAAAAAATCAATGAACTCATTTAATAAGAATTCAACAAGGTCCATGTTTCCATAGCCATCATTTCACGATCAATCCATCGATGACCTAGAAATGACCCAATGAATAAAAAAAATCTTCTCACACATTTGATCGAACACATAGAGTGGGAGGTGTATATCCGGGGGAGTTGGATGTACTCGGGCAGCATCCGGTGGCGGCAACCTTGATTAGTTGCGACACAATTAGCAACTGTGTTGGTTGGGGCCTCCATTTGTGAAGCTGTGGGTTGGGGATGATGGCAGAGCAACGATGGCGGCGGAACTACGACGCCAGCTATGCGGATGAGGCAGAGAAGAGAAGAGGAAGAGGGCTAGTCGCGCAAGAAGGGGGGGGGGCGTCTTCAAGCAAATTGGCGCGGACCCTTGCAGCCAGTCTTACTTGGCGGGCGCATCCGGGCGTCTCCATATCCACCCGGAAGTGGGCCAGCTATGGGGAGTGCTGGTCAGCCCAGGTATTTGGGCCGGATTTGCCAGGTCCAGTTAGGTGGAATTTTGTGTTTGTACAGTGACCGAGCAGAATGCCCGAGTGTTTCGGGGCAAATAGGGGGCGTCCAGTTGTAGTTGCTATGCCTCAGAGTTAATTTCAAAGCTTGTACCTGCACATTGTTTAGTCAATATAATTTGGCAAATCTATCATCTTTTGTGAAGCCATTGACTTCACAAACACCAGCTGCTCCTACTGGTTGCCCGCCATGGACGAGCTGGATTCCGCAATGTCCGGGTTCTGCTAAATGGAGATCAAACCCATATCGGGGTTCAACCAGAGTTGTGTACAGAAGCAGTGAACTTATCTACTTAATTTGGCTCCTCATCAATTAATTATCTATTTGGGCGTGATGGATCCTGCTACGTTGGAAGCATTGGCATGTCATGAGGGACTAGTTTTGGCTGATGATCTATCTCTCGAGCGATTGGTTGTAGCATCTTACAATAAGAGGGTAATTACGACCTACATTGAGCCACAGTGGCAACTATGCAACATGACCCAAGAAATCACAACCCTTCGAAGGACTTCATTGATGCGTACTTCCTTCACAAACGAATAAGCTCTAATACCAAACCTTATAATCTTGCTTCTTATGCCTAATCGCTTATTTTGGATTCCATCTTTCACTCTTCAAACCTCGTGATCAAATCACTATCCCTGTTACCATTGATCAAGAACAAAGAGCAACTTGCCTAAAAATGTCTGCCAAATTCACCCAATACACATCCAAATCCAAATAGGTGGAGTCAGTAACTAATTGAAACTAAATTTCATGTGGAAAAGAAATGGATCCAAACCAATACTTCCTCATTTCTTTACATTTATTCTTATCAAGCAAGATGTTTAATATCTAAACTAAGTTGCCTTCTCTATTAGATCACTATCATGGTATCAACTCCTACAACCTGTAGTGGCCTATACCATGTAAGAGCTCTAAAATTTATTAATTGCATACACATTTAAAGTTGATATATGCATATACCAAACGAATCACTTGATTTGTTTCGTGCAAATTGTGATCAATATTTCTACATTTAGGGGTGTAGAAGATACGTGGAAGTATCGGTGACTAAACTAGGCCTTCACATCGACATAGTTGCTTGTGTTTGGAGAATTCTTTATGATATGAAGTCGAATGTAGAACAATACGTTTGGAGGCACCCCGGTCCGAGGGTAGTCAGTTCAGTAGATGACTTCATGAGTCATGGATCTCCTTTCTTCTCTATCACTTGGCCTTACGTCACCTCCCGTCATGGTTTCCTAGGAATCCCACACAGATAGTCGTCCATGAGGTGCCTAGTGCTGGGAGCAATCCTCGGCATGAGATTTTTGTCTGAGGACGACCCTAGCCTTGGACTACTTCTCTAGAGCTCTTGGCTAGTAATCCATGGCAACTTTAGCTTTTGGCTAGCATGTAAAGGTGACGTTGGCTGTTGGCTACCTACTAAAGGAAAATCTAGCTCCGGGCTAGTATCCAAAGGTGTCTGTTGTTCTTCACTAGTGTGTCAAGGCGACGCTAGCTCTTCGCAAGCAACCTAAGTCAACTCTAGCTCTTGGCAAATTTAATTAGGTGTCGCTTGGAGGGTAGACATCTAGGGCTCCGACATGCCCCTGAGGTGACTCAGTACACACCCGGCTGACGTTTTGGCCCTCATCCCCTTGATTTGAAGATCTTCTCTTGCTCTGAAGTTCTTCGCACCTCACCTTGAAGCCATCCGCATTGTGGTCTAATATGCCTGGTCGTGCTGCCTTGACTTGTACGTGGTCGTTGCATGCCGCTTTGAGCTTGTCAGGTCACCTTGGGCATTTCGTGTCATGCACCTAGATCTGATCCTAGCAGCACCAAGATTGATGCGGCTTTGACCCCACGTTGACCTCTGGCCCTGCATCCTTGTTATCACTCTCTTCTCTCCCATGCCCAAGATGGGAGAGAGACTCAAATTTTACAACCCCCTCTAAGTGAGGGGATATCCTCTATTTATAGGAGAATGTTGGAAATTTTAGGTGCCATGCTATGGGGCATTTTACAAGTGTGTGAATTTACATACCACACCATTCATTTATTCTACAGGTGTTCCTTTGATCCCCTTATGTGCCCTAGTTGCATTGGGGTAATTCTATGGCACCTAGCATATCTTCTAATAAATTAGTTATCCAACTATTTATTACAACATGCCATTGCCATCCTTCTAGTGCATCAGGTGCGCGCGCGCGCGCACACACACACAGAGAGAGAGACTGCAAGATTTCCCTTTTGGATTACTGTCTTCACTCGCCTCACTTTTAGGGGTAATTTGTGAATTTATGGCTCTTCTGGCCTTCATATGTGAACTAATGCACTACCGGGCGACTGACAAACAGAATATGTTGCGCGTCCATGTGGTGGATTTGACATCAAATTTACTATTGGGGGCCTTCTGGTCCTCGGTATCAGATTCCATCGGCTTCAGATGCACCATCTTTCTATATTATTTTGCGAGGATGTCTTGGGCGTGGTCTTGGTGCACGTAGTGCACGGAGCACATCGGGCTAGAGAAGAGCCTTCATGGTAAACTTTCCATATTCCCCGTGTTGACCTGGCGAGGACCCATCTTTCCCATGGAAAAGAACCTAGGTGCGAGGATCCATAAGTGTCTCGAATGCTCTATAACCGAGTTCTACATTGATTGTGGGTATGGTGTGGACCCCTTTTACCACGAGGAATGTAAAGTTTTTTATGCAGATGAACATGCAGCTTCAACCGGTAACTTTTGGTTTTGCAAAAGGTCTTCAGCCTATAGTGTCTATTTTACTGTGTGATGACCATGTTGAGGTAACTTTTGACTACTTGCCATTTATCATATCATCATCGAGCCCTTCAGATCAGAAATAAGTGACCTTTTAGGCATGTTGTACTCAAACTTTTAGACTTTGAATACAAATATCATTTTATTTATTCAGACTGAAGATGCACACATCATCTTCATAAGTCAATTTGAGCTAAGTGCGTATGAACAATGTCTACACTTGCCATCAGCCTGTCGCCTCAAGCTGTGTACACGCCGCCACAGTGCTGCATCGGCTTTGCTTGGCCGGTGCTGCCATGGATCTCTTTTTTAGTTTGTCGTGTATTTGGAACTATTTCTCTCTAGTTGTGCTTTCCGCTTATTTGATGAACTGCTCCTCTAACTGAGCTGATGTATGAACTATTTTAGTTCCATCTGAGTAATGGAGCCGGGGAGGAGCCTGCCTGTTATTCGAAAAAAAAGATATGACCATGTTGAGATAACTTTTGACTACTTATATCATCACCGAACCATTCATTGCAGAAATAAGAGACCTTTTAAGCATGTTGTACTCAAACTTTTAGACTTTGAAAACGAATATCATTTCATTTATTCTGCTTGAAGATGCACACATCATCTTCACAAGTCAATTTGAGCTAAGTGCGTATATGAACAATGTGACCACACCACGTCATGACATGTCTAGTCTATCTAAATTGTGATACATTTTATTTCTGACAATTATGATAAGGATTGTTACCCTTTTTGCTCGATCGGCGAGGCCGAAACCATGTATTTTGGTCGTGCCCGCTCTCCTCAACTGTATTTTGTTTGGATCTCTCTGCAGTGTTAATTTGGAGCATTGAATGTTATGCCTAAAATTGATACTCACTAAAGTCTGTTGTATGCATGTGCCTAAAAAATTAATTAATAGGAGTACATATATATCTTTTGGGTTAAGACGGGCCTAAATTCATTCACACAAAAAAGATGGGTCTAAATTAATGATTTAGTAGTAACGTTCCCTAGCCTCGGCGCAGCTATAAATCGCGCTCTCTAAGACTCAAGAAAGACCCCTGTCGAAAACTTTCCTCTTCAGTTTTGTTGAGGCGGCCGTCGCGATGAAGTCACGCGCGGGCACGCCGCCGGTCCTGTACACGTACGCGTCGATGCAGCAGCGGAGCGGCGGCGGCGTGAGGTGGCGCGAGTGCGTTGCCGTGCTGGGCGCCACCGCCTTGGTGGTGCTCGTGGTCACCCATGCGCTCCTCCCAGGGGCCAGGTTGGGGGACCTGGGCGACGTGGTCAGCCCGGTGCTCCGTCTCCGGAGAGCCAGGCGGGAGGAGGCGGCCGTGCCGTCGTCGGAGAAGACGGTGGGCGATAAGGCCGATGGCTTCCCGTGGAGCAACGCCATGCTGCAGTGGCAGCGCACCGGGTACCATTTCCAGCCGGAGAAGAACTACATGAACGGTATGTATGGAATCCATCAAATTCAAGATTGAGTTTTCAGATTCAAATCCTCCTATATGTTCTTCCCCGGCACCGGCACGGACGCCTTGCTCTATGTTTGGAAGAAGAAACTGACTGGCAATGGCTAGCTGCCTTTTTTGATGTCTTTTTGTTTGTTTGCTTGCCGGAGAAAGAAACTGACTACCTTTTGCTTACGTACTCCGGCGACATGCATGCATGTATGCATGCAGATCCAAACGGTGAGTGAGTAGGATCATTATCACTTTTAATCCTCACTTTTATGCCTATCCATTGGCAAGGAAACGTGCTGATTAATTGAAACGCAAACATGCAGCTCCAATGTACTACCGTGGATGGTACCACTTCTTCTACCAGTACAACCCAGAGGGCATCACGTGGGGCAACATCTCGTGGGGCCACGCCGTGTCGCGGGACATGGTCCACTGGCACCACCTACCCCTCGCCATGGTGCCCGACCGATGGTACGACATCAACGGCGTTCTGACGGGCTCCGCCACCATACTTCCCGATGGCAAGGTCGTCCTGCTCTACACGGGGAACACCGACACCCTCGCCCAGGTACAGTGCCTTGCCGTACCTGTTGACCCTCATGATCCTCTCCTTCGTACTTGGACCAAGCACCCCGCCAACCCTGTGCTCCTTCCACCCCCCGGGACCAGCAAAAAGGACTTCCGCGACCCCATGACAGCATGGTTCGATAAGTCCGACAACACGTGGCGCACCATGATCGGGTCCAAGGACGACAACGGGCATGCTGGCGTCGCCCTCATGTACAAGACAAAAGACTTCGTCAAGTTCGAGCTCATCCCGCGCCCGGTCCACCGCGTCGAGGGCACCGGCATGTGGGAGTGCGTCGACTTCTACCCTGTTGGGGGCAACAGCAACTCATCACACGAAGAGTTGTATGTCCTGAAGGCGAGCATGGACGATGAACGACATGACTACTACGCATTGGGAAAGTATGATGCGGTGACCAACACATGGACACCGCTGGACCCGGAGGCAGATGTGGGAATCGGACTGAGGTACAATTGGGGAAAGTTCTTTGCGTCCACGACATTCTATGATCCGGCAAAACGGCGACGTGTGATGTGGGCGTATGTTGGTGAGACAGACTCCAACCGGACCGACCTCGCCAAGGGATGGGCAAACCTCCAGGTGACGTTATTGTACATCAATTTGATATGTTTTACCACGTGTTTACCATCTATCATCAGTTCCATTAGTTCACTATGCATGCTTGATATATTTAGATATGACAACAATGCGATCGTTAACTTGCATTTGTCATCTTGCATTCATTCATTATGCATAATTGATACATAAATAGTCCCTCCGTTCATTATTACAAAATGTTCTAATTTTTTTCCGATTCAGATATATATAGACACATTTTAGTATGTTTGTTTATTCATTTCAGTCCGTATGTAGTTCATATTAAAATATCCAAAACATCTTATAATAGTGAAAGGAAGAAGTAATTCTTTGTATTTATGACTTCAAAAATATTTTGGCTATGCTTTTTTCCCGACTCATTTCAACATTAGGCTCTCTAAGAAGATCAAATCTAACTCAAAAAGGTTCAAATTGAGCATTTCCATCATGTTTGTATAAGCCACCTCGTACTTTTTAGCACATAAGAGAACCTTTTAAGTTGCCTGCTGAATCCATGAGTAGGCAAGAGAAAAATTGGCGAATAGAAACATCTTATTAGCTATAAGAAAAGGTAGTGGTTCCTGGTATCAAAGTGCCATCATGGTCTAGGGACTTACCTAGCTTGAATTACTGAACTCTCTAATTAATGGTGTATGATGTAGGCGATTCCGAGGACGGTGGCGCTGGACGAGAAGACCCGGACGAATGTCCTCCAATGGCCGGTGGAGGAGATCGAGACCCTCCGTCACAACACCACTGACCTCAGTGGCATCACCATTGGCACTGGTTCCATCACCGCCCTACATCTCCGCCAAGCCGCTCAGCTCGACATAGAGGCCTCGTTCCGCCTCAACACTTCTGACATCGCAGCCCACAACGAGGCCGACATCGGCTACAACTGCAGCACTAGCGGTGGTGCCACCAACCGGGGTGCACTCGGCCCCTTTGGCCTCCTCCTCACCAACGGCCACAGTGAACAAATGGCAATGTACTTCTACGTGTCTAGGAGGCTCGACGGGGGCCTCCGGACCCACTTCTGCCATGAGGAGTCGCAGTCATCGCTGGCCAGGAATGTTGTGAAGCGGGTGGTGGGCAGCACCGTTCCGGTGCTCAACGGAGAGGCATTATCCGCCAGGATTCTTGTGGATCATTCCATTGTGGAGAGCTTCGTTATGGGTGGGAGATTGACGGTGACGTCACGGGTGTACCCGACTGAGGCCATCTATGAGGCGGCAGGGGTGTACGTTTTCAACAATGCTACCGGCTCCACTGTCATCGTCGATAAGCTCGTGGTGCATGAGATGCATTCAACACCGATACAACTAGATCTTTTTGCACGAGATTAACTTCCAACCGGTTTCTCTCTACTAAGTTCGTTTTCTGATTATTATTTTCTAGTTCTGCCAGACGGATCTAGTGACTAGCACATTCATTGGACGGAAAAATCACACATTGTTACTGTCTGCTCATTTATGCAGCAGATCATAATATTTTGCATTGTCCAGTGGGTAGCAAGCTGGACAGTACACGACTCCATCCCGTAGGGTGAGGCCGGAAACTCCATTAGCTCGTATGTAACCTGGTAGCTTGACTCGACGCTCTTCTCAAAAAGCAAAACTAGACTCGACACGTTGACCTCCAAAAGAATGATACAACTTGCTTGCAGTTGCAGAATTTTTTGAGGCATCTAAACTTCAACCCAACTTGCACCTTCAATCGGTACCTTTTGGCTTTGTTAAACGTTTTCTGTGCATGTTTAAACCTGCAGTGTCTATTTTTCTCTGTGATGACCATGCTGAATTCAGATTTGCCTTTTTCCTTGCTATCTACCATATCATCAGCGATACTTCCTCTGTTTCATAATATATAGGACATGGTTTCAGTCAAAATTTTAAAAATATTTTCTCACTAAAGATATACTTTTAGTTTGGGTTGAAAATTTGAAAATCATACATAGATATTTGTACATATGTACAAGCAGGTGCTAAAACCGGAAGTAAAATAATTTCAATCTTACAGTAATAGTTTTTTCTCTAGTAGTGCAACCACAGTGTCGATATTGACCTTACGTTGTGAGTTGTGACTGCACTACACACATGGATGTCAGATTTATTTTTACAGGAACCATGGTTTTTATTAACTTATAACAATCTCTTTACAATCATTGGCGGGTTGCTCTGGGATACACCGGGTGCCTCAAGCCGCAAAACCGCAGCTTCCACACCCCTGTTAGCATATTGTGCAAAGATCATGAGCTACACCATTACAAGCCCTCTTCACTAAGCTGAAACTCATATTGTGCAAGCTCATAAGATACACAGCTGTTAAGTCTGAAAACCACGATGATAGCAGAACCCCTCCCCTATAGTTAGAAACAACGCAACCTGCCGTCACTATCCTTGAGCCATCGTCAAAGAGGAGATCCAACGCATGGCCTCAGCTGGAGCCACTGTGGGCTGGAATACAAGAACCATGGCCATACCCTTCGGTATACCGGACCCTTGTCGGATGGAGCACCACCACACTGTCTCAAAATGATCTTTTTCATTAAAAGGGGTTCCCCCAGCCCCATTTTTATTAGGAACGAGGCAAGCAAAGCATGCACGACTGTTAAGAGTGCTCAGGCCAAGCCAAAGAGTAGCTGAGCCAGAATTCAACATTACAGGGCTTTACAAAAGGAAACAGAATGTACCCTATGGAAAGGACGCTGCCAAAACAAACGAACAAGCACAGCTAGCCCTGCTATTGAATCAGCGGTGCACCAGTTGGTGTTGTCTCTCAGGTAGGCGCATTGTTATTCGCCGGTCCCATCCACAGGTAAGATCAGGACCAACCGATTCTCAGCAGTTTGCCTCTTTGCCGATCCAGACGTAGTAAGCACCTCCGCACGAACATAGTGAGAATCATCGTGAAGGATCTTCCATTGGTGAAGAAGCGCACTTACTCTTCCCCGTAAGACTCTGACATCTGTCCAAACCAAGCCCTGAAAGCACATTTCATCATGAACACTCCACAAGCTCCACAAGGTAGCAATGCAAGACATGCTCACAACCGCCAGGTTTTTACTATGAGTCCACATCTTAAAAAGATCATGTATAGATCAAGGTGATGTAAAAATAGAAATTCCAGATATACACTTCAAGTCACCCTAGCAACAATGCAATCAAAAGCCAAGTGGTGAACATTCTCCATTTCACCACAAAATAAAGAGGTTAAGTCCACAATATGATGTCTCTTACCTAATTTATCTCTAGTCAAAATTTGGTCATTAGCAACATGCAATTCAAACATCATAATTGGGAGGAATAGGTATCTTCCAAAAAGAGGCAGAAACCCCACCAAAATTAATCATATCTAGAAGGATCTGGTGGCATATGTTCTAGATGCTTCCAACAGCCATATAAGTTGGCCGGCGTTATAATTAGAAACAAAAAAGGTTCACCCTAAACAAAAGGTCATTCCATTTGGGCAAGAATTCAGAGTCAACACTTCTCTCGAATATGAGTTTGAGCATCTGACCATCCCAAACATGTGAGACAGAGCAATTATGTGAAGGATGCCCTAGAGGCAATAAGAAATGTTATTATTTATTTCCATGTTTGTAATTACCGTTTATCTTTCTATGCTATAGTTGCGATGGTCCTCGAGTCGGCATGAAAATGAGATTCAGCGCGAAACTCATTACCATGTGTGAAATAATAAACACCAAGTAGATCCCTAGTCTTGGCTTTAAAACTAGACCGTGTATTGTTGACGATCATGTTTTCCTGACCATGGGCATTGTTAAAGTAAGAGTGGATGTTGGCAATAATGTAAACACACTGTTGGCGGAACAATGGTGTTGGACAAAGCCAACTTAGTGAATAGTGATATACTTCAAGATCACATCGTCATATTGTTATAAGTATCATCATGCAAATGTTTACGTATACTCACTTACTTAAACCATGAGAATATCATTGTAGTTTCATGTCGGACGGTGTACTTTGGGGTTCGTGCAACGTTACCCGTAATAGGGTGATTATAATGGCAACTTTGGGGTGTATAGGAAAAGTATGTCGAGGGACTTGATAGCTAAAGATTGAGATTTGATCCTCCACCGATGGAGAGATATTCTTTGTGCCCTTTCTGTATTATGATATCTATCGAGCGGAGTAACCCCCGATATGCCAAACCCCACGAATCAACAAAACAACCGAAGAAGAATCAGTCAGAAGATCGACTGCCGGAGGCCTGTCATGGCCGGCTACAGGCATGACCATGGTCGGGTACTCCCTGCGGCCCTGGCCGGTTGACACTTTGTGGCTCTCATGGTTGGCTGCTAGGGGCAGCCATGGCCGGCTGCTCTTGGGCAGCCATGGTGGTCGGTTGCATCCAAGCTAGCCATGGTGGCTGGCTCCCCTTTGCCATGGTGGCCGTCTGCCTCCTCTCTAATTGCACTGGCTGCGCAAAGTCAAAATGAGGCGTCCCATCGGACACGATCAGAAGACGCTATGGCTGACAAACTGTCTAGACAACCATACCGCTACAGTCGGGCACTATTGACAAATGCTTCCACCCACTGCGTGACCTCGCGGGACAAACGGAGCAGTCAATCGGGTCGCATGGACCCCCTTTTTACTCTCTCCCTCACTCTGTTGTCTCTTGGGCATCGTGCTTATAAGGTGACCCAGAGAGCCTTCACGGGGGAGGCCCCAGCTGAACATTCATTCACACACACACGCGCACACACGCACGCACGCGCACACACACACACACACGCGCGCGTGCGAGGGAGAGAGCTGAGCCTAGAGCCCTCTTCTTCCTCCTCTGATACAGCTCCAGGAGCAATCTTGTACACCATGTGTTCAACATCAAGGTCCTTGCAGGAGTAGTTGTGTTACCTCCACACGAGGGCCCCGGACTTGGGTATATCACCATGTGTTGTTGCCCAATCCCGTCCCGGATCTACACCATAGCCTTGCTCTCATCTCTCTTAGCCATACCATGACATCTACCGTGCAAATAGCATGATAGTATCCATCATCGCGTGTCCAGACACAACATGATATGACCACGGGGATGCCGGAATACCTAAACGAGAAAAGAAAACAAAATTGGTAACAAGAATAACTTGGTTTAATGAGTATAAGAGTTACTTCACATGGATACCGATACATCTTGCATCGTGTTTTGTAAAGTATCACGAAGCAAAGGAATTGTGTACGAGAAACTAAGGTTCACATGATGAATACTTTGTAAGTGTAGGGGTCAACATGGATGTCTCAGGTTTCGCTATTGATCATTGACGGAAGGAGTTCTGGGTCATTTCTGCACTTCACGAAACTTGCGGGGTCACATGCTTAAGGTTCACTAGTTTGTTAGTATTAGAAGTGTTAGCTTCTTGAGTAATTCACCGAAAAAGTTTGAGAAGATAAAAATGTTTCGGTAAATGTTTCGGAGAAAACCGGAGAAGTTTCGAAAAAACGGGAAAGTCCTAGGAGCCTGAAAAATCACCGGAAGATCAACGAGGGTTTCAAAGTGTTCTGGAACCTCTGAGAAATATATATATATATGGTGTTGCGGGGTTGCCAACTTGGCAATCCCAAGTGGCAGGGAGGGGGTGGGGGTGCGGCCACATGGGCCTAAAAGGCCAAAATAGTGCGCGCCCCCTTTTTTGCTTGGGGGCAAAGCCACTTGGGAGGCTAAGCTTTGGTGGGGCACCAACCTCTTGGTTCGCTGGCCCTAGGAGCAGGTGCCTCCTCCAATGCAGCCCTATCTCACATGCTTCTATATATATGTGAGGGGACATCCCCTAAATTGCAACCAATGTGATGCAAGGGCTGCCACTCTCTATCTGTTTCACTCCATGGAAATTGCTCCACCGTCCAAAGGCTACTCCACCCTATCTTTAGTTCTCCGGCATAGATTAGCTTTGGACGATGAAGTTCCGCTGAACTGTAAATTCCATACGCGTTGATATGGGTAGATATATCACGTTTTTTTATCTTTGTTCAAGGGGGTGGGGAGGTTCCCACGGTTGGGAAGTCGTAAATTCTAACTGTGGGAATCTACACGAACGACTACACCAGCACATATTTTGCTGCACTTGAAGGAAATATGCCCTAGATGCAATAATAGAGTTGTTACTTTATATTTCCTTATATCAAGATTAATGTTTATTATTCATGCTAGAATTATATTAACTGGAAACTTGATACATGTGTGGATAGATAGACAAAATACCGTGTCCCTAGTAAGCCTCTACTAGACTAGCTCGTTGATCAAAGATGGTTAAAGTTTCCTAACCATAGACATCTGTTGTCATTTGATAAACATGATCACATCATTAGGAGAATGATGTGATGGACAAGACCCATCCGGTATCATAGCATATTGATCGTTTAGTTTTATTGCTATTGTTTTCTTCATGTCAAATACATATTCCTTCGACTATGAGATTATGCAACTCCCGGATACCGGAGGAATGCCTTATATGCTCCCAAACGTCACAACGTAACTGGATGATTATAAAGATGCTCTACAGGTATATCCGAAGGAGTTTTTTGGGTTGGCATAGATCGAGATTAGGATTTGTCACTCCGAGTATTGGAGAGGTATCTCTGGGCCTCTCGGTAATACACATCATAAGCTTGCAAGCAAACGCCTAAGGAGTTAGTCACAAGGTGATGTATTACAGAACGAGTAAAGAGACTTGATGGTAACGAGATTGAACTAAGTATAGAGATACCGACAATCGAATCTCGGGCAAGTAACATACCGATGGACAAAGGGAATTACGTATGTTGTCATAACGGTTCGACCGATAAAGATCTTCGTAGAATATGTCAGAGCCAATATGGGCATCCAGGTTCCGCAATTGGTTATTGACCGGAGAGGTGTCTCGGTCATGTCTATATAATTCTCGAACCCATAGGGTCCACACACTTAACGTTCGATAACGATATAGTATTATATGAGTTATGTGATTTGGTGATTGAATGTTGTTCAGAGTCCCGGATGAGATCACAAACATGACAAAGAGTCTCGAAATGGCCGAGAAGTAAAGGTTGATATATAGGACGATGTTATTCGAACACCGGAAGTGTTTCGGAGGGTACCGAGTACATATTGGGTCACCGGAAGGGGTTCCGGGCACCCCTGGCAAAAGATATGAGCTTAATGGCCCAAGGAGGGGACAGACCAGCCCACAAGGGGTTGTCTCGCCCCTCCACCAGGCCGGCCATCCCCAGGGAAAGGAAAGGGGGGAGGACAAGTCCCTCCTTCCTTCCCCTCCTCAAGGGAGAAAGGAAAGGAGGGCGCCACCTCCCCCTTCCTTCCCCTGGAACCTATACAAGGAAGGGGGAGGCCGAACCAGGGCAGGAGCTCAAGTGGGATTCGGCCCCACTTGAGGCACCCCCTTGGCCTCTGCCCTCTCCCTCCCACCTATATATATCAGGAGGGGGGCCTAACACACCCACGACATAATCTTAGCCATGTGCGGCGCCCCCCTCCATGGTTTACTCCCTCGGTCATATTTTTGCAGTGCTTAGGCGATGCCCTTTGGAGATCACTTCACCATCACCGTCACCACATCGTCGTGCTTCCGGAACTCATCCACTACCTCACCGACTTGCTGGATCAAGAAGGTGAGGACGTCACTAGGCTGAACGTGTGCAGAACTCGGAGGTGTCGTACGTTCGGTGCTTGATCGATCGGAGCTAGAAGAAGTTCGTCTACATCAATCACGTTGTCAAACGCTTCCGCTTTTGGGCTACGAGGGTACGTAGACACACTCTCTCCCCCTCGTTGCTATGCATCTCCTAGATAGATCTTGCGCGATCGTAGGATTTTTTTTGAAATTGCATGCTATGTTCCCCAACAGTGGCATTTGAGCCAGGTCTATGAGTAGATGATATGCACGAGTAGAACACAAAGAGTTGTGGGCGGTGACCATCATACTGCTTACCACCAATGTCTTATTTTTGATTCGGCGGTATTGTTGGATGATGCGGCCCGGACCAACCTTACATGACCACGTTCATCAGACCGGTTCCACTGACAGACATGCAACTAGTTTTGCATAAAGGTGGCTGACGGGTGTCTGTTTTATCCTACTTTAGTTGAATCAAATTTGACTGCGACCGGTCCTTGCTGAAGGTTAAAATAGCAAACTTGATAAATCACCGTTGTGGTTTTTGTGGCGGGTTTTGGCATGTTCTGATGTGATATGGTCAAGACATGATGTGATATACGTTATTGTATGAGATGATCATGTTTTGTAAAAGTTATCAGCAACTGGCAGGAGCCTTATGATTGTCTCTTTATTGTATGAAATGTAAACGCCATGTAATTGCTTTACTTTATCAATATGCGTTAGCTATAGCTGTAGAAGCAATACTTGGCGAGATGACCACGACGCAACGATGGAGATCAAGATGTCGAGCCGGTGACGATGGAGATCATGACGATGCTTTGGAGATGGAGATCAAAAGCACAAGATGATGATGTCCATATCATGTCACATATTTTGATTGCATGTGATGTTTATCTTTTATGCATCTTATTTTGCTTAGTACGACGGTAGCATTATAAGATGATCCCTTAACTAAATTTCAAGGTATAAGTGTTCTCCCTGAGTATGCACCGTTGCAGTAGTTCGTCGTACTGAGACACCACATGATGATCGGGTGTGATAGGCTCTATGTTCACATACAGCGGGTGCAAGACATTTTTGCACATGCGGAATACTCGGGTTAAACTTGACAAGCCTACCATGTACAGACATGGCCTCAGAACACTGGAGACCAAAAGGTCGAACGTGAATCATATAGTAGATATGATCAACATAGAGATGTTTACCATTGATGACTACTCCATCTCACGGGATGATCGGACATGGTTTAGTTGATTTGGATCACGTATCATTTAGATGACTTGAGGGATGTCTATCTAAGTGGGAGTTCTTAAGTAATTTGATTAATTGAACTTTAATTTATCATGAACTTAGTCCTGATAGTATTTGCAAATTATGTTGTAAATCAATAGCTCGCATGGTAGCTCCCCTATGTTTTTTGATATGTTCCTAGAGAAAACGAAGTTGAAAGAAGATAGTAGCAATGATGCGGACTCGGTCCATGATCTGAGGATTATCCTCATTGCTGCACAAAAGAATTATGTCCTTAATGCACCGCTAGGTGACAGACCTATTGCAGGAGCAGATGCAGATGTTATGAACGTTTGGCAAGATCGATATGATGACTACTTGATAGTTTAGTGCACCATGCTTTATGGTTTAGAACCGGGACTTCAAAAACATTTTGAACACCACAGGGTATATAAGATGTCCCAAGAGCTGAAATTGGTATTTCAGACTCATTCCCATGTCGAGAGGTATGAGACCTCTGACGAATACTTTGCCTACAAGATGGAGGAGAATAGCTCAGCTAGTGAGCATGTGCTCAGAAGACTGGGTACTACAATCGCTTGAATCAAGTGGGAGTTAATCTTCTAGATAAGATAGTGATTGATAGAGTTCTCTAGTCACTATCACCAAGCTACTAGAACTTCGACAAAAGTAGAAATCAAGAAAGAGCATCTACTGTTGATGGTTAAACAAGACCAATAGTTTCAAGTAAAAGGGCAAGCGAAATAAAGGGAACTTCAAGAAGAATGGCAAGAAAGTTGTCACTCCCGTGAAAAAGCCCAAAGCTGGACCTAAGCATGAAACTTAGTGCTTCTACTGCAAAGGAAATGGTCATTGGAAGCGAAAATACCCCAAATATTTGGCGGATAAGAAGGATGGCAAAGTGAACAAAAGTATATTTGATATACATGTTATTGATGTGTACCTTACTAGTGCTCGTAGTAGCCCCTGGGTATTTGATACATGTTCGGTTGCTAAGATTAGTAACTCGAAACAGGAGTTGCAGAATAAATGGAGACTAGTTGAGGGTGAAGTGACGATGTGTGTTGGAAGTGGTTCCAAGATTGATATGATCATCATCACACACTCGCTCCCTATACTTTCGGGATTAGTGTTGAACCTAAATAAATATTATTTGGTGTTTGCGTTGAGCATGAACAAGATAGGATCGTGTTTATTGCAATACGGTTATTAATTTAAGATAGATAATAATTGTTATTCTGTTTACAAGAATAAAACCTTCTATGATCATACACCCAATGTTAATGGTTTATTGAATCTCGATCGTAGTGATACACATATTCATAATATTGATGCCAAAAGATGCAAAGTTGATAATGATAGTGCAACATACTTGTGGCACTGCCGTTTAGGTCATATTGGTGTAAAGCGCATGAAGAAACTCCATGCAGATGGACTTTTGGAATCACTTGATTATGAATCATTTGATACTTGTAAACCATGCTTCATGGGCAAGATGAGTAAAACTCCGTTCTCGAGAACAATGGAGCAAGCCAATGACTTATTGTAAATAATACATTCCGATGTATGCGGTCCGATGAGTGTTAAGGCACTTGGCGGGTATCGTTATTTTATAACCTTCATAGATGATTTGAGCAGATATGGGTATATCTACTTAATGAAACACAAGTCTGAAACATTTGAACAGTTCAAAGAATTTCAGAGAGAAGTGGAGAATCATCATAACGAGAAAGTAAAGTTTCTACGATCTGATTGTGGAGGCGAATATTTGAGTTACGAGTTTGGCCTTCATTTAAAACAATGTGGAATAGTTTTACAACTCACGCCACCTAGAATACCACAGTGTAATGGTGTGTCCAAATGTCGTAATCGTACTATATTAGATATGGTGTGATCTATGATGTCTCTTACCGATTTACCCCTATCGTTTTGGGGTTATGCATCAGAGACAGCTGCATTCACGTTAAATAGGGCACATTCTAAATCTACTGAGACGACACCGTATGAACTGTTGTTTGGCAATAAACCTAAGCTGCCATTTCTTAAAGTTTGGAGTTGCGACGCTTATGTCAAAAGGCTTCAGCCTAATAAACTCAAACCCAAATCGGGGAAGTGGTCTTCATAGGTTATCCTAAGGAAACAATTGGGTACACCTTCTACCACAGATTCGAAGGGGCAAGATCTTTGTTGCCAAGAATGAAAGCTTTCTAGAGAAGGAGTTTCTCTCAAAAGAAGTGAGTGGGAGGAAAGTAGAACTTGATGAGGTAATTGTACCTTCTCTCAATTTGGAAAGTAGCTCATCCAAAAATCCGTTCCCATGATGCCTACAGCAACTAGAGAAGAAGGTAATGATCATGAAACTTCATATCAAGTTACTACCGAACCTTGTAGGTCAACCAGAAGACGATCCACAGTAGAGTGGTACGATAGTCCTATTCTGGAAGTCATGTTACTAGACCATGGCGAACCTACGAACTATGAAGAAGTTATGATGATCCCAGATTCCGATAAATGGCTTGAGGCCATGAAATCTGAGATAGGATCCATGTATGAGAAAAAAATATGGACTTTGGTTGACTTACCCGATGATCGGCAATCCATAGAGAATAAATGAATCTTCAAGAACAAGACTGACCCAGATGGTAATGTTACTGTCTACAAAGCTCGACTTGTTGGAAAAGGTTTTCGATAAGTTCAAGGGGTTGACCACGATGAGACTTTCTCAATCGTGACTTTCTCAAAAGGCATTACACCAAGAGCAACAAGCAATGGGGGACTACTTCGACAACAAATTCGACGCTCACAAGCAAGAGAATGATGCAAGAATGGACGAGATCCACGCCTTCATGAGGAAACGGCGTCCTTCCACATCTTCATCCTCAAGACGGAGCCGCTCAAGTCGACACTCCGACGACACCTTCTCCGACTCAAGTACACCGTCATCGAACACTCTTCGACGAGCTGCGCGTCAAGACCAGCATGCATCTCGGAACCCGCTATATGACAAGCATTCACAAGAGCAAGTCGATGAGCAAATCCCTCGACCCCAATCAAACCAAGTCGCTTTTGTGCAAGCCCAAGAACGACAACGACTACGACGCCAAGAAGAAGAACGAGCGCGTCTACACCAAGAGGAACAAGACGCCGAGGCTCAATGTCTTCAACAACAACAACGAGAAGCACAAGATCTTGAGGCGCAACGTGCCATTCAAGATTCGAGCCGAGCCATTGCCAACCGCAATCGTGAGCGGCGCAATCAAGAGGAAGCCCTTCGAGAAGAAATCCAAGAGAGGAACTACCAACCGCGTGTGCAACGTCAAGCTCCACAAGCTCCACCACAAGCTCGCCAAGCTGCACCTCAACCTCAAGTTCAACAAGAGCAAGTTGATCATGGACTTCCTCCGCGCCAAGAGCAACATGAGGATGACTATCCTCCATGTCAAGGACGTCATCATCACCATCGCCAACAACACAATGAAGAGAAACGCTATGGCAAGCTCAAGTTTACAATGCACAAGTTCAATGGAAGCAATGATCCTGAAGAGTACCTCTCATGGGCATTGAAGGTCGACAAAATCTTTCGTTTGCACAACTATGAGGAAGAGAAGAAGATTGCTATGGCATCACTTGAGTTCCAAGACTATGTGCTCATATGGTGGGAACAAGTCCTTGAACGCCGTAAAGCAAGAGGTGAACCACCAATCACCACTTGGGCTCAAATGAAGGATGTCATGCACGCACGCTTTGTGCCAACATACTACAACCGCGATCTCTTCAAGAAGCTACAACTCCTCAAGCAAGGAACAAAGAGTGTTGAAGAATACTACAAGGAAATGGAGATAGCCATGATTCGAGCCAATGTCACGGAAGATGATGAGCAAACAATGGCACGTTTCTTGAATGGACTCAATCATCCCATCAAGAAGATTGCCGACTTCCAACCCTACTCCAGCCTCATTGAGATCGTACATCAAGCTACAAAGGCCGAACGTCAAGTGCAAGATGACCTCAAGTACGCCAAGTACTCATCCAAGATCTACGGTTTCTCCAACATCCAAGCTTCAACGACTCCTCCAACATCTACATCAACCAAGCCTTCTCCAAGCAACGACGACAAGTCAAGTTACAAGAAAACTTCGGCAAGTTCAAGTCGTCTTCCTCCTACTACAAGCAACTTCAAGCCGCGTGCTTCATCATCTACTCCGACCGATGAGACCGTCAAAACAAGCTCCTTCAAGTGTTTCACTTGCGGAGGCCGAGGCCACAATTTCTTCCAATGCATGAACAAGCGCACCATGATCCTCAACGACGATGGTACATATGACTCCATGAGTGAAGAGGAGATGGAAGCCCTTGAGCAAGTGGCCATGCACCGACGCGTGAACGAGGATGAAGATGATCAAGTCTTTTGTGATGAGGATTCGAGCCCCGCTCTCGTTGTCTCCAAAGTCTTGACTATTCAACATCAACAAGAAGAAGACCAACGGTGCCACATCTTCCACACAGAGGCCGGCATCAATGGAAGGTCCGTCAAGGTCATCATCGATGGAGGTAGTTGCCACAACTTGGCAAGTGAATAACTATGCTCCAAGCTTCAATTAGTCAAGAGGAAGCACCCGCAACCATACAAAGTCCAATGGCTAAGTGACTCCGGCACTATTCGAGTCAAGCATACGGTCCAAGTATCCTTCAAAATTGGTGCTTATGAGGACACTTTGGAGTGTGATGTGGTCCCAATGACCGTTTGCCACCTCCTTCTTGGTCGACAATGGCAATTCGACCGCGGTGTCATCCACAATGGCCGCACCAATCATTATAGCTTCAAAATGAAAGGGAAGGAATATGTGCTACGACCTATGTCTCCTAGTCAAGTGATAGCCGACAAGCAAGCCACCAATCATGGAGAGAAGAGTGAAAAAGTGACCCACCCAAAAGTGAGTGAGAGCCACAAGCCAAATTTGAGCGCCTCTTCGCCTAGAGAGAAAAACCTCATCCTATTTGCCACCAAAAGTGAGATGAGAGAAGTGTGTGAGAACCCATCGAGTGTGATGCACTTTGTCCTTGTGTGCAAGGATGGAGAACCAAAAACTAACACTTCTCATGAGCTACCTTTAGTGTTTCAATCTCTTTTGCAGGAATTCCATGATGTTTTCCCCGATGAGCTACCTCCGGGTCTACCTCCACTACGAGGCATTGAGCATCGAATCGACCTCATCCCTGGAGCGCCACTTCCAAACAAAGCTCCATACCGAGTCAATCCCGAATAAACCAAGGATATTCAACGGCAAGTACAATAACTCATCGACAACGGTCATGTACGTGAAAGCTTAAGCCCATGTGCCATTCCCGTTATACTTGTGCCTAAGCCCGATGGAAGTTTCCGCTTGTGTTCCGATTGTAGACCTATAAATGCTATTACCGTTCGCTATAGGCATCCCATTCCTCGCTTAGATGATATGCTTGATGAGCTTAGCGGAGTCAACTTTTTCTCAAAAATTGATCTTAAAAGTGGCTATTATCAAATCCGCATACAAGAGGGTGATGAATGGAAAACCGCTTTCAAAACCAAATTTGGCTTGTATGAGTGGTTAGTCATGCCTATGGGTCTATCGGAAGCTCCCGGTACTTTCGTGCGTCTTATGCATCATGTGCTTAGACCTTAAATTGGAGTCTTCGTTGTGGTTTACTTTGATGATATTCTTGTGTTTAGCAAAACCATGAAAGAGCATATTAATCATGTTAAATCTGTTTTGCAAACCCTTCGCAAGGAAAGCCTTTATGCAAACTTGAAAAAATGCATGTTTGGTGTTGACAAAGTGGTTTTCTTGGGTTTTATTGTCTCTTCCAAAGGTGTCCATGTTGATGAAACTAAGATTAAGGCAATTAAAACTTGGCCCCAACCCACCAATTTGCAACAAGTGCATAGTTTTCTTGGTCTTGCAGGATTTTATCGTCGCTTTGTGAAATACTTTAGCACAATTGCCGCTCCTTTGCATGCCTTGAGTAAGAAGAATGCTCCTTTTGTTTGGGGATCTTTGCAATCCACCGCTTTTGATGAGCTCAAGTCTTTGCTTACTCATGCTCCGATTCATGCTTTACCCAACTTTGAGAAAACTTTTGAAGTTCATTGTGATGCAAGTGGTACCGGAATTGGCGGAGTTTTGATGCAAGAAAAACGAGCAATTGCTTATTTTAGTGAAAAACTCTCCGGTGCTCAACTTAACTATCCCATCTATGACAAAGAATTATATGCTTTAGTGCATGTGCTACATGTTTGGGAACATTATCTTAGACCTCATGAGTTTGTCATACACACCGATCATGAAGCGCTTAAGTACTTAAAAGGTCAAACTAAATTGAACAAGTGTCATGCCAAATGGAGTGAATTTATTGAATCTTTTCCTTATGTGATCAAGTACATTAAGGGTAAAGAAAATGTTGTTGCGGATGCACTTTCACGCATATGCACACTTGTCACTCAACTTGAGTTGAATGTTACTGGTTTTGAGCATATAAAAGACTTGTATGAGCATGATCCTTCTTTTGCTACTCCTTATTCTAAGTGTTTGACACACACGTCTTGGGAACGATACTACATAAAGGATGATTATCTTATGAGAGCTAACAAACTTTGCATTCCCAAGTCTTCTCTACGTTTACTCCTTTTGCAAGAGGCTCATGGAGGCGGACTCATGGGACACTTTGGACGCGACAAGACTTTCGCCACGCTCTCCAAGAACTACTCTTTGCCCAAGATGTTCCGCGACGTCTCAAGCTTCACCAACCGTTGCTCTACATGTCGCAAAGCTAAGTCTAAAGCTCAATCTCATGATCTTTACATGCCCCTTCCTATTCCTTATCAACCTTGGGAAGACATTAGCATGGATTTTGTACTTGGTTTTCCTAGAACTCAACATGGCAAGGATTCCGTCTTTGTTGTTGTGGACCCATTTTATCAGATGGCACATTTCATTCCTTGCAACAAGATAGATGATGCTTCACATATTGCCAATCTCTTTTGTAGGGAGATCTTGTGTCTCCATGGAGTCCCAAAGACGATTGTCTCAGACCGTGACATCAAGTTCTTGAGTTACTTTTGGAAGACCCTATGCGCCAAGCTCGGCATCAAACTATTGTTCTCTTCGGCATACCATCCTCAAACCGACGGCCAAACGGAGGTGATGAACCGTACACTCTCCACTCTACTTCGCGTGTTGATCAAGAGGAACATCAAGGAGTGGGAGGCATGTCTACCCATCGCCGAGTACGCCTACAACCGTGCAAGACATTCGACGACCGGCAAGTCCCCCTTCGAGGTCGTCTACGGCTTCAACCCGTTGTCCCCATTGGACATTCTACCTCTTCCTCTACAAGAGCGCACCAACCTCGACGCAAGTGTCC
Organism: Triticum aestivum; assembly: GCF_018294505.1. Lineage (NCBI taxonomy): Eukaryota > Viridiplantae > Streptophyta > Magnoliopsida > Poales > Poaceae > Triticum > Triticum aestivum. The sequence continues at coordinate 748,075,825 of NC_057803.1, forward strand.
GTGCAAGCTACATCAAGAAGATGCATGAAGATACAAGGCACACCATCGAGCGCCAAGTACAACGCCTCACGACCAAGCTCAACGTCAACAAGCACCCCATGATATTCAACATTGGAGACCTCGTGTGGCTACACCTTCGCAAGGACCGCTTCCCCAACGAACGCAAGTCCAAGCTTCTCCCTCGAGCCGACGGACCCTTCAAGGTGCTAGCACGCTACAACAACAATGCTTACAAGATCGATCTCCCACGCGACAAGTACAACGTGAGCGACATCTTCAACGTCTCCGATCTCTCCCCGTACCATGGTGATGAGGATTTCGATCCGAGGTCGGATCTTTCACAAGGGGGCGGGAGATGATGCGGAGCATCCTGCGTTCATCCCCATGGACCTTCCGTCGCCTCACCAAGCACCAAGAGGACCCATGACAAGAGCACGAGCTCGAGCTCTCGAGACCGAGGTGACTTCTCTCCTTAGTAAAATATCATATGACCCTCTCGAGACATGGCTACTACCTCAATCCGGAAAGTTGTGCATGATTAGGTACCAGGAGGACCCTCCTGAGGATGCACATGAAGATGGACAAGACCCCAAGTCCGAGGAAGAAGTGAACCAATGGAAGAAGGCAAAAGAAGCTTCCAGGCACCGGACATCCGGTCCTTGGAGATCCACACAGCCAACCCCTGCAGAAGAAGGCTACAGCGACCGGACATCCGGCCTCCAGCCCGGACATCCGGCCACCCACAGGAAATCCGGCCTCCCGCCCGGATATCCGGCCCAGGCTTCCCGAATGCATCGAAGATGGCCCCAACAGCCCGGACATCCGTCCTAAGCACCGGACATCCGGTCCCTCCGGAAGCACCGGACATCCGGCACCACCAGCCCGGACATCCGGTCCCTCGTGAACCATCGGACATCCGGCCCGACGCCCGGACATCCGGCGCCCCTGCCTGCGCGCAGCCTCTTTGGGCAGAGACCCGTGTATCCCTTCGCCCCTTGACTATATATACTCCCTCCTCCCATACGTTTTAGGGTTAGAGTTGATTTAGCTCAGATTAGAGATAGAGCTTCGCTCATCCATCGGATCTCCTCTTCGTGAGAGACCGCGGCCTCGTCGGAGAAGATCCAATCGGATTCAAGACCCCCTCGTGGGAAGATCCCCTCGCGGATTCAAGACCTCCTCACGGAGAAGATCGGTTACCTATGTATCCTTACCTTTGTTGACTTTGGATCTCGTGTATCTCTTTGTGTTCGGTGATCTAGCACTCGTGTGATTGATTCTATGTCGGTTTAGTGTTTCTCTCTCTTGTTTTCCCCGTGTTTCCCCTTTGTGCTTCCGTGTGTTCTTCGTGAATCCCCGTAGGATCCCCTCCAAACGTGAAAGATCGTCCACATAGGGTTTCACCCTACATCAATCTCCTAGATAGATCTTGCGTGATCGTAGGAATTTTTTTGAAATTGCATGCTACGTTCCCCAACAACACTCTTGTTGGTAAAGATCAGATCCAATCTAACTTGCATCTTCATACTGATCTTGGGAGTGATTCATAGGACAATTTTTTTCTACTACATTTCCCAACATTATGTTTTTGATAGATCTCGAAAACTTCCCAAAACTGAGTTTTCAAAGTACTATCACCAACCCAAAGGTCATGCAAAAAACTAATGCAATTTCCATTACCAAGAACTTACTTATAAAAAGGTCTAACAGAAGCAAAAGCCCGTGTAAATTCCTTCCAAATCGAGAACCAACACCTTGTTTGGACCAAACAATGTTGGGATTAAAAGTGTTATATTTATGATCCACAAGGATCTGCTAGTTCTATTTCTACAAAAAAATATCTTTTGGCCCAAGAACATAATAAAGAAAAGTTAAATTCTCTCAAATTAAGCACACCCAATCGCCGAAAAGATTTTTCTCTGAGATGCCAAAATATTCAAGTGGTATCTATGATTATCACCAATGTTTCCCCAAAGAAAGTGAGCCATCTGGAAGTAATGACATTAATAGCCCATTTAGGGAACCTAATGATGAGCATCAAATACGTGGGAATACTTGATGTGTGTTCTTAGCAAAACAAGTTTGGCCTGATAACTGAACAGTTTACCCCTCCATCCACACATTCTTCAAATGATTTTATCAATAATAGGTTGGATGTATTCTCCTTTAAGTTTAGCATAGTGCAAAGGCACTCAAAGTACATAAGAGGAAAATAACTTTTCTAGCAAGAAAAAGATTTGAGATAACATTTTAGAAACTTCCTCTGCAACCTGAACTGTGAGAAAATGACTTCAATTATTGTAAATATTCATACCACAAAACTAGTTAAAACAAGAGAGTAAAAATTTAAAGTTTCTAGCATTATCACAAGCAAGATGTAAGGAAATGATAGTGTCTTCAACATACTAAAGGTTGATGACACCATCTAGTATGACATTAGAAAGTGCCTCAGAGATAATGTCAGCACTAGAAGCTTTAGCAAGAATTCTAGTAAAAAAAACACATCTGCCACTAAGTAAAGCAAAATTGGAGGGGAGAGGACCCTGTTTTAGGCATTTTCCCTTGAAATAAGGCTCAATAACACCATTTAATCTCACACAAAAGGAACTTTGTTGAATAGTACCCGCTAATCCATTAGATAACATGTTAAAAACGTTCAGTCGCCGTAGGGAATGCTACTAGAGTTGAATAATTTGGCGACGTGTTAGATGAAAATGCAGCTGAGGTGGTGCTCGTTAGCAGCGTTCAAACTGAACGCTGCTATATGGGACATAGTAGCAGCGTCCAGAGGGAATGCTGCTACACTGAGGTGGCTGCTAACAGGTTACTTGCAGCGTTCGGATTGGAAGTTGCTAGATGGCACATCTGATCGCTGCTAATGGGGGGTCATGTACTAGTGGAAGGGTCTTGAAGGACCCAAAATCCATTAGATAAGCATAATTGTATATTTTATAAAAGGACCCAATAGAACTGGAAATTCCAATACTATCATCCATGAGTCCTCGCCAAAGGATGGTGCTATCTGTTGTTTTCTTTTCTGTAGTGCACACATAATTTGTTTCATAAGTTAGTTTGTGCTATGTATGCATAAGCGTTGTGGCTAGCCCACGACATGACATGCCTAGTCTATAAATTATTTCTGAATACTAGTCTATAAATTATGTTGCACTATATCAGTGGCTCTGGTTCTCATGGGTTCGCGTCTATTGTGAAGTCTCATTACCTAGAACTTTACTCCATGGTCCAAAAGGTAGGAACCACTCATGCATCCTAGAGGGCGAGCTTAGCATATTACTCTCTCTCTCTCTCTCTCTCTCACACACACACACACACACACACACACACACACCCCGCTTGTACTTTGTTTGCACATGTCGGCACTGTTGTACTCATTAACAAGAGGTTGGATGTTGCAATCAATGAGGCTGGAAATACTCGGTAGTCTTGAGCGGCGAGGCTAGTCTCTACCTTGCCCCACCCTGTATCTCCCCTCCAGTACTTTTCTGAACAGTGGAAGGGTCTCGAAAGACCCAAAATCCATTAGATAAGCATGGCTGTATATATTTAATAGAATGACCCAATAGAAATGGAAATTTCAATACTATCACCCTTGAGTCTTGGCTAGTGATGGCGGTGCCATCTGGTGTTTCCATTTGTATAGTGCACACATAATAATTTTTGAAGTTAGTTTGTGCCATGTGTGTATAAGCGTTGTGGCCAGTCCATGCCATGACATGCCTAATCTATAATTTATGTTGCACTATGTATCGGCGGCTCTCATGGCTAGCGTCTACTGTGAAGTCTCGTTTCCTAGAACTTTGCTCCATGGTCCGGCGAGGCTGGAACCACTCATCCATCCTAGAGGGCGAGCCTACCATATTACTCTCTCTCTCTCTCTCTACTTTGTTTGCATCCTTAGACTTTGTTGTACTCTTTAATGGGAGTGTTGGATGTTGCAATCTATTAGGTTGGAACCACTCACTAGTTTTGAGCGGCGATGCTGGTACTCTATCTTATTTTCTTCTATGTAGTTCACACCTACCGGATTTGTTGTACTCTTTAGTTGAAGTGTTGGATGTTGTGATCAATGAGGTCGGAACCAGTCATTAGTCTTGAGCGGCGAGGCTAGTACTCCCTCTTGTTTTCTTCTACGGTGCACGCATCATCTTACCTACCTCCCTCAACCGCCTCCCCCCCCCCCCCCCCCCCCTCCACACACACACCTTTTTTGAAGTAGGGTCACAACCCAAAATCGAAAATATATCTTACAAAAGAATTGCAATTCGGTCCTGCCTAACATACCTCACCAAGATCCACTTGGGTGGAAGTAGTAGTACCGTTCCTCCTGAGAACAGAAGGAACACGTGATACGGCGGTCCCCACCGCGCGGCTCTACATACATACATGGCTCCTCCGCGGGACCGCAAGATAAGCCGATCAAGAGACTCCCTTTCCAGTTCCGGAGCGTTGGCCGCGGCGATGAAGTCACGCGGCGCCAGCGCTGTCCCCGACACGCCGCCGGTGATCTCTGGGCACGCGCCGCAGCAGCACCAGCGGGGTGGCGGCGGCGGCGGCACCAGGTGGCGCGAGTGCGCCGCCGTGCTGGGCGCCGTGGCCGTGGTGGTGCTCGTCGTCACCCATGCGCTCCTCAACGTGGGCGACGACGTGGCTGACCCGGTAGCCCGTCTCCGGGCAGCCACCGACGAGAAAGCGGCCGTTCTGTCCAAGAAGACTCCCGGGGAGGCCCAAGCCGAGCAGGAGATCAAGGCAGCCGCCGGCGCTGATGCCGACGGGTCCCCGTGGAGCAGCGAGATGCTGCAGTGGCAGCGCACTGGTTACCATTTCCAGCCGGACGGGAACTTCATGAACGGTATGCAATCGATTAGTTCATTCCAGTAGTGACTGAATTTTCAGATCCAGATTTAGTTTTTGCCTTCATGTTTGCATTTCATGGTTTGATCTATATATCTTTCACACTTCCGCTGTGTTTTTGTTTGTTTGCTTGCTTGCTGGGAAAAACACAAACTGACTGTCTTTTCCTTTTTGCTAACTGACGTGGCTACGCACTCCACGACATGCATGCATGCAGATCCCAATGGTTAGTAACACTTCATCACTTGCTGGTGTAGCGTACCAGCTGTCTGTTTGTATGTACTTACTTCCTCCGTTCCTAAATATAAGTCTTTTTAGAGATGTTACTACAAACTATATATGGATGTATATATACATCTTTTAGAGTGTAGATTCACTCATTTTGTTTCGTATGTAGTTCATAGTAGAATATCTAAAAAGACTTATATTTAGAAATGGAGGGAGTATGTATGTATGCACATGTTGCTTACGTGGAACACGTACAATGTGCAGCTCCGATGTATTACCGTGGACTGTACCACTTCTTCTACCAGTACAATCCCAAGGGCGTTGTGTGGAACAAGATCGCCTGGGGCCACGCCGTGTCGCCGGACCTCGTCCACTGGCGCCATCTCCCGGTTGCCATGGTGCCCGATCAATGGTACGACATCAATGGCGTCCTGACGGGATCCGCCACCATGCTCCCCAATGGCACGGTCATTCTGCTCTACACGGGCAACAGCGAGACTTTTGCCCAGGTACAATGCCTCGCCCTCCCCGCAGACCCTACGGACCCCCTCCTCCGTACCTGGACCAAGCACCCTGCCAACCCCGTCATCTTCCCGCCCCCCGGCATTGGCGACAGGGACTTCCGCGACCCCATGGCCGCATGGTTTGATAAGTCCGACAACACATGGCGCACTATCATAGGGTCCAAGGATGACCATGGTCATGCCGGTATTGCCCTTATGTACAAGACGAAAGACTTCATCAAGTACGAGCTCATCCCGGACCCGGTTCACCGTGTCGAGGGCACCGGCATGTGGGAGTGCATTGACCTCTACCCCGTTAGCGGTGGCAGCAACTCACCAGAGGAGGTGATATACGTGATGAAGGCGAGTGTGAACGATGAATGGCATGACTACTATGCGCTAGGGAGGTTTCATGCAGAGGCCAACAGGTGGACGCCAATGGACCCGGAAGCTGATGTGGGGATCGGCATGAGGGTCGATTGGGGTAAGTTTTATGCCTCTACATCCTTCTATGATCCGGTCAAGCAGCGGCGTGTGAGCTGGGGGTTTGTCGGCGAGACCGACTCACCCAACACCGACATAGCCAAGGGATGGGCAAGCCTCCAGGTATGCTATTGTTCATCGATATTACTGTTTTACATTGTGTTTACCATCTATCATTTGTTTCCTCCGTTATGCATGCATGCTCGATAGATATATCATGCATCGCCTCTTGAGGATTGAGTATGTTAGTGCATGCATGTTTCATTCAATAGATCAACACATGTCGATCGAATGCCATTTACATCTTCCAAGATCTTAATTTATTTTGTGCTTTATTGCTAACCACACAAAATAATTAAGGACATTTTCCTTCTTCCATGTCTGCTGTTACAGTACATGTCATGCCTTCATTAGTTAAACAAGAATCATATGATTAGTTCTCGATGGCAATGTGCATTCATCGTTGTGGGACTTATATTATTAATAAACAAACTAATGGACGGTGTATGATGAGCCTGCAGGGGATTCCAAGGAAAGTAGTGCTAGACCAGAAAACCCGGACGAACATCCTCCAATGGCCGGTGGAGGAGATCGACACCCTCCGCTACAACGCCACCAACTTCAGCGGCATCACCATCGAGTCTAGCTCTGTCATAACCCTCCCTCTCCGCCAAGTTGCTCAACTCGATATTGAGGCATCCTTTCGCCTCAACGCTTCCGCCATCGCCGCCCTCAACGAGGCCGATGTCAGCTACAACTGCAGTACAAGTGGTGGTGCCACCGAACGCGGCGCGCTCGGCCCCTTTGGCCTTCTCATCCATGCCACCAACAGCGGCAGCGAACAATTGGCAGTGTACTTTTACATTTACAAGGGTCTTGATGGGGGCCTCCGGACCCAGTTCTGCCATGATGAGTCAGGGTCATCGCGAGCCAAGGAACTGCTGAAGCGTGTGGTGGGAAGCACCGTGCCCGTGCTCCATGGAGAGGCTTTATCCGCAAGGGTGCTCGTGGATCATTCGATTGTGGAGAGCTTTGTAATGGGTGGGAGGATGACGGTGACGTCGCGCGTCTACCCTATGAAGGCCATCCATGCGGCTGGTAGGGTGTGCGTTTTCAACAACGCCACCGGGTCCGCGGTTACCGTCGAGAAGCTCGTGGTGCACGAGATGGCCTCAGCACCAATACAACCATACCATGATGCATGAGATAAATTTGTTTTTTTGTTAATGTCAAACATGTTTTTGTTCTTTAAGATGGATCTAGTTAATCAGTATTATACAGACATACATGAAACTTTTCGCAGTGTTACTGTCTGCACCTTTATGCAGCAGATTTCATCCTGTCCATCATGAAATAAAATAATTTTTTTAATACATTTTGTGCATCATCTTGACCCGAAGACAGAGTTAAAAAAATGAAAAAAAAAGGAATGGAATACTTCTCAGCTTCTATGTCCTTTTTATGATTTTTCATGTTTTCGGCAGTTTATGAGTTTTGATTGAGTAGACTAGCATTTGTACGTAATTTTTTTGGAGCTTAAATGTTCGCCCCGGCGAACTACAGTTCTCAGGTCCGCAGCTGGTCTGCACCTTTATGCAGCAGATTTAATTATTTTTACTGTCCATCATGAAATAAAATACTAGTATCATTTTTTAAAACGAAAATAAAATAGATTGCTGGGTGCTCTATTGGGTTGGTAGTGGGCTGGACAGGAGAGAGGCGTCCATCTCGTCCCATAAGGCCGAAAAAGTATAGTATAGAGAACAAAATTTTATTTGCAACTTTATTTTTGAAAGTCGATCAGTTAATGTAGAAGCTCATAAACTTGCTAGATTTTTCCTTTCCTTAGATAGGGCGCCATGTGTGGCTTACTCAACCCCATGATTCTTCTTGTATCCCACAAACTGTGGTTTTCAATCAATAAAGCTTTTGCTTTACCCCTCAAAAAAAAAAACCCCGCATACAACGCTAGGCAAAGCAATCCCAACAAGGCAACAAGCCAACAACCGATCGAAGGGGAGGAAGCGAATCGCATCGACGAGGACAATGGCGGTGCAGGTGGTGCAGGTGGTGAGGAGGCTTGGCTATCGCTAAGGGACATCAACGGTACTGCTTCCTCTCTCTCGCTCCTACCTTTGGATCAAATCGTTGTATGTATTTCCTCCGTTTCAAATTACTCGTCCCTGAAATGGATGTATCTAGAACAAAAATACATTTAGATACATCCATACGTGCGACAAGTAATTCGAAACGGAGGGAATATATGTATGTAGAGCAATTTCCCTTTGTTCTCGCCCTCTCCCTGAAGCGGCATCTGGCTTTGTTCCCGGATCTACTAGGCTTCCATGGCACAGCCGATGCTGCAGATTCCTCTACATCCTTGAAACTTGCCGACTTCCGATTTTGCGTGTGTTATTGCAGGGTCTTTTCAAGCCAACGCCTGCCCAGAGCAACGCGGAGGTCCAGGCTTTCCTGCAATCGCTTCCTATTGACTACAATAATATCGATGGTGAGGCTGCGAGGATCTATGAGGGTCTCAAGAAGAAAGGTCCAGAAATACTCTTGGATACTGTGACCCTTTGTCTCAAGTCAGCGCATGACATCATCATGGACAAATGATATTTGGATCTATGCTATGCACGTATCTTCTTGCTTAATTTGTAAGGTCGAATAGTTCTCCATATTTAGAAATACCTGACAGCCTGCTACCAGATTGGAGTGTAAGCTTTCCTGCGGATATTTATAGTCGCCTGCGAACCATCTCGTTCTACATCATGTTTTGTTGGATGCCTGTATTTTGTTTCCTTCAATCATGGGAAAAGCTTCCTGTCAGCCGGCTGATTACAGCCTGCCCCATGAGTCACACATCGTTGCTGAACCTTATCTCCTCATAGGTTGGTCTTCAGAAATTTTTTCTTGTCGCTCTTCTCTCTCAGCAGCCAATCACTTGTTTCTCGACAGCAGCCAATCTTCACTTTCTCCCTCACGACTCTCATCTAAAGCCGCCATCACTCAGCCAAGCAACAGATGCGCGCATGATCTCCGCCCCACCGGAGGACGCCATGTGAATGAATTAAAAGACACATTTCTCCTTCCCCATCATGCAAAAAAAATTCCGCAACTGGACCTCTATTGCAAAATTTCTGCAACAAGACCTGTGTTGCAATGTTGAAGGTGTCACTCGGCCGCTCGACCAGATCCGACGGCTCGCAACCCGGCCTACCTTTTAAAAAGATCAGCCAGCAGACGCGTAGCACGCCCCTTCAATTATTATTAAGTGATGCAAAATGCAGGTGAAAAAATAAAATGCCTACCACTTTTGAGTGGTTGTGCCATCCAGCGATCCATGGCATATCGTTTGTGTTATAAATGCTTTGGCTAAACTTACCAATGGAAAACGAAATATCATAGATTTGGAATCTTGCCTAATTGAATCTCCTACTCCAAATATAATTTTCATGTCATATCGCATTGCGTAACTTCATCCCGGGTCGTGAATGAGTGACTCCGGAGACCGCCGCCGCCATTACCGCTGCTTCCCCCTCGCCGTCGCCGGAGGAGGCCGTCCAACTAAACCCCGCGGCACGAAGGACGTGTGCTCCCTACCTTGGCACCTTCAACCCCTTCCTCAAATCCAAGGCGCCGGAGCCCCATGGCTGGTGGCCTCCAAGTCTTTTGATCCAGTGCTCTGCGGATGACTCAGGCTCCATCTAGGATTGGCGGACCATGCATGTGCCTTCTTTGTGACCTGTTTGGATCGCCTCGTCATCCCGCCAGATCCCGTGGACAACCCGGATGGATCCGGCGGGTGCTGAGGCTAGGCAAGTTGTGGCACCATGGACTGATCTACCTTGCTCTAGATCCGGTCATGTCGTACCCTTGGCTGACGGGTTTCGGCAAGGCTATCTCCCACGATATGGCAGTCGGTAGTGATCGTTGGTTCATGTATTGTTCACCCCGGTCTGCGGCGGCGGACTCGCTGCAGATTGTTGTTCTACTGAAAGGTCTTCGTGAGGGTTTCTCTCTCGAGATCAGTGGTTGCCTAGGCGGTGCGATGCAATCTATGTATGAAGGTTGACGCAGAGGATATGATTGTGCAGCAATGGCAATTGGTTTTCTAGCCCAACACATGTAGCTGCTAGGATCACGGAAAAGTGGTGGCGACAACACATGATTGCCTTCAATGTTGGTGCTTCTTGAGTACGTGGTCTTGAGCTCCGGGGTGAAAACCGAGGTTTGACCCGAGTTAGTTATGCCTAGCACTAGCAATGTTTTTGCATCATTACCTTGTTGAAGGCATTGCTCGGATATGCTCGGACTAGTTCTTCATGGTGAAAACCTAGGTTCTAGGCTTTGGTGGTTGCATCCGGCGACGGCGCTCGAGCGCCGCTCCCTTCCTAATGGTGTTGATGTTGAAGAACGCCGTTGTCCTTGTGGTGTCATGAGATGGTTAGAGTGGATATGGTCATTGTTGTAGTTTGTCGATCACGGATTTGATTGCTTTGGTTTTTTTTCTTTTTCATCACTTAGGCATAGCTTTGGTTTTATATGACTTTGCTATTTGCTGGTGTTTTTTGTGTGTCTAGTGTTGGCTGTGTGTATCCAAGCTATGCAGAGGCCGGGTGTGTGCTAATTGTGTTGTGTTTGTATTCACTCGATGCTTCATTTTGAGTAAATAAAATCCACCCTTTGTCGAAAAAGTAAAATTTTCAGCCGTTGTATATGAACCTTTTCAGATTGGGCTTATTGGTATCGATTCGATAATCCTTGTAGGGCGTGGTAAGCGAGAGTTATGAGTCTATGGTTTTGCTTGAACTGATTCAAAATCTGAACAAGATAATTCTAGATTACATAGAAAATAGTGAATAGAAAGGTCGAAAAATCTCTAATGACCAACATAAGGGAAAGGATGGAAGACAAATGAGCCAACTTAAGATTTGTTTTCTTTTTTCTGCATTATCATCACAAAGAAGATATTTTAGATTTGTTTTCTTATTTCATATGTTTAACGATGTCCTCGGGGCACTTCAGTACTTCCTACAAATAGATGTGCCAATGGTGGTGACGCTGTGCTCCGGTGAACCCTTCGGGAGCTCTACCTCATGCATCTGTGACTGTAAGGGGAGGGGGATAAATTAGGAACATTCGGAGAGTCAAGTAGATTCTCCAAATGAAGTATGCTTGTCAGACTTGTCCGGAGGAGGGAGCTCGACTGTGCAGATTCGAGCTCAATCAAGGAGAGCGAGAGAGGTCGAGCGGCGGTACTTCTGTGCGGAAACATATTTCACTCATTTAAAAAAAATCCCTCAATTCTAAGATCATATTTCACTATTTCCAGAAAGCCGATTTCACTCCTTTCAAACGTTGAAATGTAAACATATTTGAATATTATCAAGATTGATCTTGTTCTAAATGTCTTGGGCCAGGAGTTCAAATATATAAAAAGTTTTGAAAGCAGAAATTTTGTTTTGAAGATATGAACAATCTAAATAGTGAAAGTAGAAATAAAAGTGATGGATTTGGAGATGGACATGAGAGATAATGTCAGAGAAATGCATGTCATAGTTTGTACCATGAACAGTAAAAACAGAGAAGCAGGACCATGCATGCATGTGTCCTTTGCATGTGCATGGTGGGATCCAAGATAGGGAAATACAAACTCCAAATAAACAGAATATTGCAAAGATTTTCAGATACTCTATGCGGTGGCGCATTGTGGTTGGGTGTAGTCCGCCGGTACCTCCCGGAACCGGTAAAAAGAGGTTTGCGCGGGGAGGGAGGGGAGGGGAGGAATGTATACGGTAGCCTCCACTACACACGCATACACATGTTCCTCTTTTCAAAAACTGAAAAGAAAAGATTGCTGGGTGGTCTATTGGACAGGTAGTGGGCTGGACTGGAGAGAGGCGTCCATCTCGTCCCGTAAGGCCGAAAGTAGTATAGAGAACAGAAAACGTGTCTCCTTTCCCTCAAAAAAAAAAAGAAAACGTGTCTCCTCCTGCACGCATATACAAAACGCAAAAAAAAAAAAAAAACGAACGCGTACAACGCTAGGCAAAGCGATCCCGACAAGGCAACAAGGCAACAACCGATCGAAGCAGAGGAAGCGAATCGCGTCGACGAGGACAATGGCGGCGCAGGTGGTGCAGGTGGTGAGGAGGCTTGGCTATCGCTTAGGGACATCAACGGTACTGCTTCCTCTCTCTCGCTCCTACCTTTGTCGTCGTCGTATGTATGCATGTAGAGCAATTTCCCTTTGTTCTCGCCCTCTCCCTGAAGCAGCGTCTGGCTTTGTTACCTTTTAATTTGGAGTACTAGCTAGCTAGGGTTGTCCATGGCACAGCCCGACAGCCGTTGCTGCTGATTCCTCCATATTCTTTGCTCGAGCGATAAATAAAAATAAAATCCCCACCCTTTTTGTTTTGTTGGCCCCCGCCCCATGGATCGAGCGAAAAACTTAACCTTTGCGAGTTGCCTTAGACATAAAATATTTTCTTTTTCGAGGCATTGAAACTCGACGACTTCTGATTTTGTGTGTGTGTTATTGCAGGGTCTTTTCAAGCCAACACCGGCCCAGGGCGAAGCTGAGCTCCGGGCTTTCCTGCGGTCGTTCAAGATTGACTACAGTAATATCCATGGTGAGGCTGTCAAGATCTACGAGGGTCTCAAGGGGAAAGGTCAGGAAATACCCTTGGATACTGTGACACTTTTTCTCAAGACAATGCGTGACATCATAAACAAATGATATTTCGATCTATGCTAGTAGTATCTTCTTGCTTAATTTGTAAGGTCGGGTTGTTCTCCATCTTTAGAAATACCTGACAGCCTGCTACCAGAATGGAGTGTAAGCTTTCGTGCGGATATTTATAGCGGCCTGCGAACCATCTCGTTCTACATCATGTTTTGCTGGATGTCGGTACTCTGTTTCTTTCAACCTAAAATCTTAAAAGTGCACGCGCACTATTCCGTCGTACCGAGCGGCCGCGCCTCGACCGCTCGTTCCGTGCGAATCGTGTGGCCCAGGGAGTCAGGTGCTATTTTGTCGAGAGAGACTGCACTTATCCATTCGTTCCACCCCGCACTGATACACACCTCCCTGCGACGCGGCCGCCTCCCGCTCCTTCTGCAGGCCACGCGCCCCTCCGCCGAGATCCTCCTCCCGGCGATGTGGCTGCCGCCCCAATCCTCCTCCCGGCTACGCAACCCGCCGCCACCGTCTACCTCACGCCGGCATCGACGTCCCCAGAGGTCAAGTGGGATACGACTGAACCGGCGATGTAGGCCGAGTAGATCAGCCGGGGCCGTGGAGCCGGAGAAGCAACGCCGCCGTCTCCTCCTCCACTTTCCTAAGGGGACGCCGTCAGAGCTCTTGGGACTTGGGAGAGGACATACAGGTAGGAGGTCATCTCTCTCTAGATCCATCGATCCAACAGGCTGGGGGTGGGGGAAAGGGCGCGGTGGCCGGATCCGTCGTGGTCACGCGTGGAGGACGGGGCGGTGGAGTGCAAGCATCGTTATGAATGGGGAAAAGGAGCGTGGACGGGATGGAGAAGTCAGCAGCAGGGGTGTCTGCCGCCAGCCTCGTTGCGTACACGCGTAGTAGAAGGGCGTGGACGCGTGGTGGTCGGATCCATGGTGGCTGGGGTCGGAGTTGCAGAAGAAGGCCCTCTTGGATGGGATTGATTTGAAGGAAGGGTAAATGGGCTGGCATCTCTGCCGGCTGTGACTGTGCCCCTCTCATTTGGTGCTACAACAATGACGAGACACGGCACAGTAGCAGCGATGCAGGCAGACTCCCGCTGTGGCTCCTGGCGCCGCGGCTGCCCGAGACGAGAGGTAGCAGCAATGGCTAGCGCTAAGAGTTGCGTATGCCTTCAGCCAACGCCCAACGCATCGCTTATAATGTAGAGCACCATCATTTGCTTTGTTTCTGCTACTTTGATCCGAGTCATTTATACTGGACACCACTGGGGTTCCTTCTGTTGAAATGATTGGAGATGGCTGGCAGGGTGTTCGGGTGGCAAAGAGAATTACGTCGTTGCACTTATAATATATAGTAGACTAGTTGCACATATATTGATATTTACTCCCTCCGTTCCGAAATAATTGTCTTTCTACAGATTTCAACAAGTGACTACATACGGAGCAAAATGAGTGAATCTATATTCTATAACATGTCTACATACATCCGTATGTTGTAGTCCATTTGAGATGGCTAGAAAGACAATTATTTCGAAACGGAGGGAGTAGTTGGTAAGAAGACCAGTTGCATACACATTGATGTTTAGTTGGTTTGTAATGTAGTCTAGTTGCACACACATTCATGTTTAGTTGACATGAAGACTAGTTGCACACACATATGCTCAGTTGGCTTGTAATTTAGTCTAGTTGCACACACATTGATGTTTAGTTGGCAGGACACTAGTTGCACACACATATACACAATTGACACAGCAATGTAGTATAGTTGCACACACATTGATATTTAGTTGACAGGACTAGTTATACATATATATATATATGCTTAGTTGGCGTGGCAATGTTTTTTAGTTGCACACACAATGATGTTTAATTGGCAAGACTATTGGCACACACATATACTCAGTTGGCGCGGTAATGTAGTCTAATTGCATACACATTGATGTTTAGTTGGCAGGACTATTTTGGCACACATATGCTCAGTTGACGTGGCAATGCAGTCTGGTTGCACACACATTGATGTTTAGTTGGCAGGACTATTGGCATATGCATATGCCCAGTTGGCGCGACAATGTAGTCTATTTGCATACATATTGATGTTTAGTTGACAGGAAGATTAGTTTGTCAAAACATCCACATACGGGATCTACTTTTGAAGAGCACGTCGCAAGGGTTTCAACGGTGAAAACGGATCTGAATTTCGACACGCGGTTTAGAAGATATGACTTTTATAATTTTAAAAACCGAAAATTAATGCACAAGGAATGAACATGAGGAACATCAATGCAGCGGCATGCAGGCATCTATTACGTGAGAAAAGACCATATATAATGATTAATTAGCCGTGTCCTTTTTATCACTTTTGCATTACAGTAATTTTGCTTTTTTTAGTATGCGGTGGGACTAGATGTACTGACTTTCCTGGGACATGGGCGCTTACCTTTTTCTGGCCAGCCGATCGCGAGGGCTATCGAGCCTCCGGCCGCCAGCTAGACTAGTCCTTTCTTCAATTATCATTAAGTAATGCAATGCAATGACTTGTTTGGATGGAAAAAATACGCCTACCACTTTTGAGTGGTTGCGCAAGCCAGTGATGCACAAAGTATCGGTTGTGTTATAAATGCTCTAGCTAAACTTACTGATGAAAAACGGAATATTATTGCGTCGCGCTTAGTTGAATCTCTTGCTCCAAGTATAATTATCAGGCCATATCGCTTTACGTAACTGCATCCCAGGTCCTGAGTGAGCGACTCCGGAGGCCGGCCCCACCACTACAACTAGAGGCCTCCATCACCGCTGCTCCCCTGCCGCCATCGCCGGAGGAGGCCATCCTGCTAAGCCCCGCGGCGGCGAGGACGTTTGCTCCCTACCTTGGCACCTTCAACCCTTTCCTCAAATCCAAGGCTCCGGAGCCGCCATGGATGGTGGCCTCCAAGTCTTTGATCCATTGGTCTTCCAGTGACTCGGGCTCCATCTGCGACGGGTATGGGTAGGGCTATCTCCGGCAAGATGGCAGTCGGTAGTGACGTGCTCCGTCACTGGTGTTGGTCCGTGTAGTGATCACTCCGGCCTGCGGCGGCAGACTCACTGCAGATTGTGGTGCCACTGAAAGTCTTCGCGAGTGTTCCTCTCTCCAAGTCCGGTGGTCGTCTAGGCGGTGAGATGCAATCTATGTATTATGGCTAGATGCATAGCATATGGTTGTGCAGCATCGCTGATCAGTTTTCTAGCCCAGCGCATGCAGCTGCTAGGCCCCCAGAAAAGTGATGGCGACAACACATGATTGATTTCGATAATGATGCTCCTCAAGTACCTGGTCTCGAGCTCCGGGGTGAAAATTTAGGTTTGACCCGAGCTGGTTACACCTGGTGTTGGGGATATAACCCCGCAGTGTGACCCGCCCAGGAGGGGCCGGGTTAAACCGTTGGCGACTCAGTGATAAATCCTAGGCAGGCCCAAGAAGCCAAGACATGAAGCCTGGAGGAGGCTTACGAGGCGGGCCGATTGAAGGACCAAGACCCGGAGATGGCGCGTGACCCAGAGGTGTGAGCCGCCCGGCAGCGACTTGCCGAAGAAAGGCAAGGTAATGTAGAGCCGGCGTCGGTTACAAAGTATAAGCCGGTCCGGACTCTTGTAAGCCCAGGGCCTCGACCTGTGTATATAAACGCGAGCCCCTGCAGTAGATAAACTTAAGTTACAATCCATCGATAGCTACGTTAAGCAATTCCGCTCCCTTGTAATCGATACTCAATCAATACATCACAAAAGCAGGACGTAGGCTTTTGCCTCGATTGTGAGGGGCTGAACCTGGGTAAACTCGTGTCTCTCGTCCCGCTCGACCCCTTTAAGCTAATCATCGTAGCCATGGCCTCGCATCTAAGTCCTTTCATGAGGGCATCTGCCGTGACAAAACCACAACAGTTGGCGCCCACCGTGGGGCCAGCACACGGTGGTTTCGAGTCTTGAAGGGCTCTTTCACTGGGATCGAGGGATATGCCATTGGCAGGATGACCAAGAGTCGCCGCGGCAAGCCCTACATCGATAACGCTGGTTGGGGCCCCGAGGCCGACTCAATCGAGTACGGGTACGGCGTCCCCTTCAGTGGAATTCATGTCTTCATTGGAAAGATCGGCGGATCCGAGCCTGAGCCGGACACCTCCATCGACATCATCGAGTCGGCTCGGCGCACACAATCCGCCGGGGTTCAACCCGGCCAGAAGCATGTTTTCGTCGGTTTGCGCATGGCAAGGATCTTGCGGAGGATTCTGTATCTGGAGGAGAGACTCTCATCTACTCAGGTGATGAGTCCTCGACCAGAGAGACGGAGTCGATTTACGAGCTTCAAGACGGCGGGCTTGGGGGTTATTCCGATGGCAACAGTACTCCGGACCCCTATGAGCCGCCATGCAGGGCTGCTATTTTCCTGGCTGGTACACAGGGCCGTCTCTAAATTCATCAATAACTGCAGTTATGACGTCTGGATCGACTGCTGCTGTGGTAGCTGGGGCCCGCGGCTCAGATAGGCCGCCACCTCAAGTTTTGTCAGATCTCTTGCTCACTTTGACAACCTTGCTAGCGACAGAGGTTACTACGGCGAATCAGGCAGAACTTAATGCAGAGATTGCAAAGGTTCGGGATGAGATAACTCAGGCCCAAGAGGATATCGTAGCTCAGAACATCCAGACGACTGCGATGAGGGCTCAGGTTGACGCGGAGGCGGAACGTGTGAAGGCTGAAGCCTGGCGTTTGAGTCAGAATCAGGATGCATCCAATGCAATATTCCAGAGAAGGTACCAGAGTCGCCTGCCACCGTCATTTGACCCAAGGTGTTTTTTTAACACACCTGGAGCAGGTCCAAGTACTCCGGACACCTGGGTGAACCCCCAATTAAACCCCGACGTGCCTGGAAGTCGGGCAGTGGCTCAACCTCGCTAGCCGAAGCCGGGCATGGAGGGAGGAGCGGGCTCCTACCCCCCCCCCAATCAAACACCGCGTCAACGTTTTCTGACGCCACAGCCAGGGCATTTTTCTAGACCGGTGGATAACATGTTACCGGTAGCACCCCGGCTGGCGGCTATTCCGATCGACAGCGAGTCACCAGTTGTGGGGGAAACTCGGAATGGAGTTGAGCTCTTTCAGATGGTCGTTGCGCAGCACGCGGCGTATTCATACAGCCGTGATCGTCTTCACTCGACCCCTTGCCCAAGTCGAAGTTACAGCCGGCATGTTGAGTCGCCTACAATTTCCAGCAGCGAACGACATCATAACCCGCCCCGCGATGATAACCCGCCCCATGATGATAACCTACTGGTCAATGCTCAGGCGATTGTGGATGAAGCCAGAGCTCGTCATGAGGCAGCAGCGGTGGCCCAATAGGGGGCTTATTAGTAGCCTCCGGTGACCCCTTCAATCGCAATAGGAGCTGGGACGATTTCCAGGATGATTGGAGTGTCGTGCTTAGTACCGGCTTTGCGTAATGAACGTCTGCCTAGGGATTTGAAGGGTCCTCTCAAAGTGCCTAATTATATAGCTAATCTCCATCCGAAGGGCTAGATTGAGAGTTATGAGTTAGCCACGGAGATGTTGGATGGGCCAGCTCGCACATGGTTAAAAGCATGAGTGGATGGCTTGTTGGTAAGCCGCCTCAATGATGCAGTCTATGCCAAATACTTTACTATGATGTTGGATGGGCCAGCTCGCACATGGTTAAAAGCATGAGTGGATGGCTTGTTGGTAAGCCGCCTCAATGATGCAGTCTATGCCAAATACTTTACTATGATGTTGGATGGGCCAGCTCGCACATGGTTAAAAGGATTACCTCCTAATTCCATTAGCTAATGGGCAGAGTAGAAAGCGTGTTTTATCAAAAACTTCCAAGGGACGTGCAAGCAACCTCTGACGATTGTTGATGTGGATCACTGTGTGCAGCGCGAGGATGAGGCGGCCCACCATTGGGTCTGGCGGGTCGCTGCTATTATTCACTCGTCTGACAGTATTGCGCCGGGTCAGGCAGTTCTGATCTTAGAGAAGAACTGCCACCTTGTTCCCCTTAAGCAAAAGCTTGGGTGTCTTAAGCGTTATTGTAATGACATGGGCGAGCTCATGGAGGCTCTCATTAAGTATGCATACTCTGATAACACAAAAAACCCTGGATCTAATGACGAGAAGTCCAACAAGGGCAAGAAGAATGGCAATGTTAAGGGTCAGCGGCAGAATGTGGCATGGCATAATGGCAACAACCAGGGTAACGGTTATAAGCGCAGGCGCCACAACGGCGGGTCAGATCTAGTAGCTAGCACCAACACTATGTACAAGAACCAGCGCCGCAACGGTAATGGTAAGCCACCCTTTCGTAGTGCAAAGCCTTTTAATCTTGAGGCGGCTTACCAACAAGCCATCCACTCATGCTTGGAAGGATTGTTGGGTTATGCGAGAGTTCAGGAATTACAACCTCAGTCAGAATCATGGCAATAATAATGGACCGCCCGACAGGTCATGATCCGGTTCACAGGCGTCCGGCTTTGGTGGTGGCGGCTCAAATTATGGCTATCAAGGTCAAGGTAACAAGGGTGGTCATAACCAACTGATATACGTCTCCAACGTATCTATAATTTTTTATTGTTCCATGCTATTATATTACCCGTTTTGGATGTTTATGGGCTTTACTATAGACTTTTATATCATTTTTGGGACTAACCTACTAACCGGAGGCCTAGCGCGAATTGTTGTTTTTTGCCTATTTCAGTGTTTCGAAGAAAAGGAATATCAAACGGAGTCCAAACGGAATGAAACCTTTGGGAGCGATCTTTTTGGAACGAACGCAATCCAGGAGACTTGGAGTGGACGTTAAGAAGTAGCCGAGGCGGCCACGAGGGTGCAGGGCGCGCCCTAGGGGCGTGGCCACGCCCGCCCCCCCACCCTCATGGGCCCCTCGTGGCTCCCCTGACCGACCTCCTTCGCCTATATATATCTATGTACCCCCAAAACATCCAGGAGCACCATAGATCGGGAGTTCTGCCGCCGCAAGCCTCTATAGCCACCAAAAACCAATCGGGACCCTGTTCTGACACCCTGCCGGAGGGGGGTGTCCCTCACCGGTGGCCATCTTCATCATCCCGGTACTCTCCATGACGAGGAGGGAGTAGTTCACCCTCGGGGCTGAGGGTATGTACCAGTAGCTATGTGTTTGATCTCTCTCTCTCTCTTGTGTTCCTGATTTGGCACGATCTTGATGTACCACGAGCGTTGCTATTATAGTTGGATCTTATGATGTTTCTCCCCCTCTATTCTCTTGTAATGGATTGAGTTTTCCCTTTGAAGTTATCTTATCGGATTGAGTCTTTAAGGATTTGAGAACACTTGATGTATGTCTTGCATGTGCTTATCTGTGGTGACAATGGGATATTCACGTGATTTACTTGATGTATGTTTTGGTGATCAACTTGCGGGTTCAGTGATCTTGTGAACTTATGCATAGGGGTTGGCACACGTTTTCTTCTTGACTCTCCGGTAGAAACTTTGGGGCACTCTTTGAAGTACTTTGTGTTGGTTGAATAGATGAATCTGAGATTGTGTGATGCATATTGTATGATCATACCCACGGATACTTGAGGTGACATTGGAGTATCTAGGTGACATTAGGGTTTTGGTTGATTTGTGACTTAAGGTTTTATTCTAGTACGAACTCTAGGATAGATCGAACGGAAAGAATAGCTTCGTGTTATTTTACTACGGACTCTTGAATAGACTGATCAGAAAGAATAACTTTGAGGTGGTTTCGTACGCTACAATAATCTCTTCATTTGTTCTCTGCTATGAGTGACTTTGGAGTGTCTCTTTGTTGCATATCGAGGGATTGCTATATGATCCAATTATGTTATTATTGTTGAGAGAACTTGCACTAGTGAAAGTATGAACCCTAGGCCTTGTTTCCTAGCATTGCAATACCGTCTACGCTCACTTTTACCACTTGTTACCTTGCTGTTTTTACATTTTCATATTACAAAAACCTATATCTATCATCCATATTGCACTTGTATCACCATCTCTTTGCCGAACTAGTGCACCTATACAATTTACCATTGTATTGGGTGTGTTGGGGACACAAGAGACTCTTTGTTATTTGGTTGCAGGGTTGTTTGAGAGAGACCATCTTCAACCTACGCCTCCCACGGATTGATAAACCTGAGGTCATCCACTTGAGGGAAATTTGCTACTGTCCTACAAACCTCTGCACTTGGAGGCCCAACAACGTCTACAAGAAGAAGGTTGCGTAGTAGACATCACCAACAGTCTGGTCACGGTAAACAGCAGCAAGGTAATCAGTCAGGGTATCAGAGTAATCCAAGGCAGCTCAATGGTGGCTAATACCATGTTTTCCCGAATACGCTAAGATAGCGTATCATTCCATTGATAGGTTAAGGGGAGAGGTTTACAGGGGGGGCTTTCATTGCCGTGCACATGGATGGCGGCTTCGAAAGCGCGAGAGTCAAGCAGAGAAGGTTGCTCAACCTTTACCAGGGGTTGGTTTAGATTACATGGATAACTTTGTCTAGTCCTTTGGCGCCGGCTCTAGCCCAAAGCGCGGCTTCTTGCTTGATGTCGTCGATGAGCTTGGTGGAAGAAGGTGTGGTGGTGTCGAAGAGCGTCGTGTTCCGGTGCTTCCAAATAGCCCAGGCCATGAGGATGGTGAGGGTGTGTAGGCCTTTGCGCAAACATGTCGGAGTGGCACTTGCTGCCATTGTCCACCACTCAAAGAAGTCAAGCGTGCCGTCCGGGGGTTGCACGGTCATGCGGCTCCATGCCAGGATCTCGTGCCAGATGGTGCGAGAGAAGACGCATCCCACAAGCAGGTGGCAAAGGGTTTCATGCTCTTGGTCGCAAAGCTTGCAAGTGGGGTTGTGAGGTAGATTGTGTCGCGCCCGGCGCTTGGCAGTCCAGCAGCGGTCAAGGGAGGCCAGCCAAAGGAAGATCTTGGCATTAGTAGGGGCCCAAGGTTTCCAAATGATGCGCCAATGTGGTGAGGTGTTGGCTCCGATGAATTGGGCCCGGTAGGCGGAGTTTGCAGTGTAAGTGCCATGAGCAGTCCACCTCCAAGAGAGGAGGTCAGGGTCGTTGGAGAAGGTGATCTCCTGCAGTCGTCTCCATAATTGCATGTACTCAATGATAGCCACGGGGTTTAGGGTGCCATGGATGTACGCGATCAGTGAGGGCCTCACAGACATGTCTCTTGTTGCGGCGTTGGCGAGGGATGAGCGCGAGCAGGTTTGGCGCAATTTTAGAGATTGACTGCCCTTGGAGCCAGTGATCGCGCCAAAATCTGCACTTGTTGCCGTTACCAAGTGTCCATGAGGTAGAGGCGCGGAAAAGCTGAAAGGCTTCCCGATCGGAGGGGAGATGGAGGTGTTTCCAGGCGTGGTTCGTGTCGGTGGCCTGGAGCCACAACCAGCGCGTGCGCAGCGCGACTCCGGTGTGGTGAAGATCACGGATGGTGAGCCCGCCAAGCTCAAGGGGCCGGCAAACTTTTTGCCAGCAGACGATGCATGAGCCAGTGCGCGCATCCTTGTTGCCATGACAAAGGAAGTCACAGATCAGCCTGTTTATTTTCTTGAGGATTGGTGGGTTGATAGCCAGCGCAAGCAGAATATGGACCGGCATGGCCGTGAGCACATGCCGGACAAGGCCAAGGCGCTGGCCACGCGGGAGGAGGGAGGCCTTCCAAGTAGCAAGTTTCTTCACAAGTTTGTCCACGAGCGGGAGCAACGGGAGGCCGAGGCCTTCCGGATCAAGAGCGGCAAGCCGAGGTAGTTTATGGGGAACCCCACAATCGGGCAGTCCAGGGAAGATCCGATGATGGTGAGCTCGTCGCTGCCGCAGTGGATAGGAGCCACGGAGCACTTGAGGAAGTTTGTGCGGAGGCCGGAGGTGTTGCCCAACAGGCGGAGCAGCTCCTTGATGATGTGAAGCTCGATGGCGTCCGGGTGGCAAAAGATGACGATGTCGTCCGCAAACATGGAGATGCCGGAGGCTGCATGCCGCGAAGTGAGCCTCTTAAGGATGCCAGAATTCATGGCATGTTGGAGCAGCGAGTTGAGTTTGTTGATGACGAGGGTAAAGAGCATGGGCGAGATGGGGTCGCCTTGGCGGAGGCCTTGCGCGTGGGAGATCGGCGGCCCAAGGTTGCCATTGATGAGTACCCGAGTTGAAGCTATGGAGAGGTGTATGGATATCCATTCACACCAATGGTGTCCGAAGCCGATGTGGCGGAGGGTTTCAAGGAGGAAGGGCCATGAGACCATGTCGAAGGCCTTGGCGATATCCAGTTTGAGGAGGACGCGCGGTGCTTTAAGGTTGTGGAGCAGTCTCGCGGTTTGCTGGACCAGGAAGAAGTTGTCGTGGACACTCCTTGTCGGTGTCAAAACCAGCGGATCTCGGGTAGGAGGTCCCGAACTGTGCGTCTAATACTAATTGTAACAGGAGGCTGGGGACACGATGTTTACCTAGGTTCGGGCCCTCTTGATGGAGGTAATACCCTACTTCCTGCTTGATTGATCTTGATGATATGAGTATTACAAGAGTTGATCTACCACGAGATCACAGAGGCTAAACCCTAGAAGCTAGCCTATGGTATCATTGTTGTTATTGCCTACGAACTAAACCCTACGGTTTATATAGACACTGGAAAGGGCTAGGGTTACACAGAGTCGGTTTACAGAGGAGGAGATCTACATCCGAATCATCGAGCTTGCCTTCCACGCCAAGGAGAGTCCCATCCGGACACGAGACGAAGTCTTCTGTCTTGTATCTTCATAGTCCAACAGTCCGGCCAAAGTATATAGTCCGGCTTTCCGGATACCCCCTTATCCAGGACTCCCTCAATAGCCCCTGAACTAGGCTTCAATGACGATGAGTCTGGCGCGTAGATTGTCTTCGGCATTGTGAGGCGGGTTCCACTTCCGAATACTCCAAAATTAATTCCGAACACAAGGACCGTGTCCGGATCTGTAAGATAAATTCCATATACCACCGTAGAGAGAATAATAAACCATGAATCCAATCTGCTGACGGCTCTTCAAAAAGTGACATCATGCCACGGTTCTGTATTTATTCAAACCGTTTTTTATAACTTGCTACCGCACACACCATGAGGCGGTTTCCTTGGCACGTCCTGTCAGGGCAGAGATCGTGTCCCCCTTACTATGAGATTCTCATCAATACGGGTATGGGTAATCCAACCGTGCCTGTTGGCATGACCCCGTGTTTTTAGGCAAGTCCCGAATGACCACGTTCGGGGACGCTTGATATCCCCCCCCCCCCGTTTATAAAGGAGCCGAGGCCTACCCCTCTATCTCCACGCTCGCACATCTCGCATCCTGAGTTCCAACACCCAAAGCTCGATCCTAAGCACCCCGGATCTTCGATTATGTCCGGATCTGACCATGAAAGCCGATGGATGGCTTGCTCTGTCACAGAGGAGGATATTGTGAAGCTCAGGGGGCTGGGTATTTGATCGCCGATGTCAAGCACATGCTTCCTGCTTCCGAACAGGTTATCCCTGCTCCCGAGACCAACGAGAGCGTCGTATTCGTCTCCCACTTCCTCCGGGGATTAGGTCTTACTCTTGACCCTTTTATGAGAGGGCTCATGTTCTACTACGGGCTAGATTTCCACGATCTAGCTCCGAACTCCATCCTCCACATCTCGTCATTTATCGTTGTGTGTGAAGCCTTCCTCCACATCACCCCCCCACTTCGGCTTATGGCTCAACACTTTCAATGTGAAGCCAACGTGGGACTAAACTAGGGGCATGTGAAAGATGTACCAATGCTGCAAAGCCGCATTCAGGAGCTCCTCGAGAGGGACATTAGTCTTGTCAAAATAATCCAGGTAATGCTAGTTCGGCGGATCCTGCCGTGCAAACGTCGACCTCTCCGGATGTGGGAATTCAATCTAGAAGGTCCGCGAACCATCCAGCATTTCTTTGGCATGACGCTCGAAGGGATGTATAAGTTGTTCTTCGGACCACGAATAGAGTGTCCGGACACCACCGAGGATGCGGGCCTGCGCTGCAATCGCCTCGATACCCAAGTAAGTAAACCTATAACCGAACACCTTGCTTATATCTGTCATAGCATTGTTCTGAACACTGTCCGCAACCAGGACTGGCTTAGCAAGGCGGAGAGGATCATGTGTCCGGCCCCGCTTCCCGAAGGCTCGCATGGCCCGACAATGGCCAGGATTCTCGAACGAACACTAAGTCAGGTGCCACCAGAGAAAGCCGAAGGGAAGAGTGGGGAGGCCAGGAGTGGGCCTCACACATTGCGCATCCAAACCGGGGGAATTAGCTTCTCCACGAAGGAGAAGAATCGGGGAGGCGAATCTGAGGCTTCCTCGCCCCGCGAAAAGAAGAGGACCGCCTCCGAAGACTTGGAGACGGGGGCGGCGCCTAAACAAGGGAAGAGAACTTCACCAAAGGGCCCTGCCCCGAAGGGGGTCCTCACGGCATAGTGCCCGCTAACGGGCCAGCCCTCCACCGAGCCGTAAGTTTAATTTAAACAAGGAACTTATTGCGTTTTCCTCTTAGAGTAATAGCCGGGACCTATTTTTGTAGTCCGATCAGCAGTTCATCTCAACAGGGCTCGTCCTCGGGGGATCTTCCTCCGGAGATGATGGAGAGTGAAACCCCACCTGCCTCTCCGTCCCGTGAAGCTGGCGACCCTGAGGTATCATCACGGAGGAGTCCAGATCCAATGGGGTCGGAAGCTAATACTTCGTTCGCCCCGAGCCCGGCGCGCTCGGCTCCTGTGGCGGACAAGGAAAAGGGTCTGGGAGAGTCTGGTGTCCAGCCGAACACGCTGACGGGCCTCCTGGAGTCAGCTGCTCTCTTGGAGGACCATTGTACACTAATGGGTACGGTGCTGGAGAAAATCTCCTCCGCCACAAGCGGTTTAAACGAAGCTTTCAAGAGCCTGCTCAAAGGCTTTGAGCTAAGCCACAAAAATACGCAGCTTTTAGTTGTACCGCATGTGATATATGCGCTCTGTATAGATAGTAGCCCCTGAGACTGTGGATGCCAGCCGATGGCAGCAAACGGAGGATCAAATTCCCAGATCATAATCGCACTTGTATTTCTGTGCAGGTTACTAAGGGTTCGGCTGTAGACCAAGCCGCTGAATGCGCCGAATTGAGGCGGCAAATTGACGTGGTGGAAGCCGACATCACGCTTGTTAAGAAGCGATTCGAGGAGTCGCAAAGTATGCTTTCCTATATCCACATCTATTTTGGGAAATTGCAAGAAGGTTGGAATATTAATGTGATGTGATGTAGTTGCAGGCGGAGCTGCTGCCATTGAGGCCCTGAGGGCGGCGCTTGCCCTTGCTAAGGAACAAGCCCGAGTTAGCAATGCGGCTGCTTTAAAGGCAGCCGAGGAGTTGAAGGCCGAACAGGCCGCTCATCTCCGAAGCAAAGAAAAGATAGCCAAGATGGCTGTGGAGCTGAGGGACGCGCCGACCGGTATGAGCTTCTCGAGAAAGAGAATCAGGCGAAGGCGGCTGTCCTGAGGAAGAGCTGGACTCGGCTAAAGATACGCGTTCTCAGATTAGAGACACGCGGGAGGAACTTTGACAAGCCGGGGAGATCGCGGCTGGAAAACTTTATTTGTTGCAGATGAAGATTTTAGATCCAAAGTATGCTCCATTGGATAAGCTGGAGTGCCGCAGATAAGTATGCGGACTTGGCAAAGAGTGCGGCTGATGCAACCAAGTTGTTCAAGGACCATGAAGATAATAAAATAGAAAGACTGTTCTGGTCGCACTTTAATGCGCCAGCGTGCTCCTTGCCCTTGAGCGAGAAGATGGCCGCTATAGCCGAGCTTCATAGGCTGTCCGGCCTTGCAATGAGGTCTGTAATAGACTATCTGTGGCCGAAGGGGCCAAAGCCGGACAGTTACTTTGGTTTGGTGCAACAATTATTTGGTGCCAGAGCGCAGATCGATGCCGTGAAGAGATCGGTGTGCATAGAGGGTGCGCGGATGGCTCTTGCCCGTGTGAAAACGTACTGGGCGGATATGGAGGCCACCAGGATTGCAACCGAGGGTCCGGCAGGAAGCCAAGACCCAGCCGAGCACTATTTTGAGCAGGTCATAGAGGGTGCCCGTAGAATAGAGGCGCGGTGCTCAAAGAATGTCATGTTTTAGTGACGATTCTATTAAATGTAAACAATTATGTGCCTGATTATTGCCTGAAAGTATTATAATGTCTCCTGTGTGGCTGTTTATGTATGCATATAACGTGAAAGTTAGCAGTCGTTGGCTTCGGCCCCCACGCATATAATGCGGGGGTGTTCGAGAAAATATGCGTGAACACACTTGACCCAACATCTTGGTCCGTTAAGGAGGTGATCGCACGTCGAACCAGGCAACCGGACTATATAGCTGTAACACTTTACACTTAGCCATTGGAGTTTGAAAGGTGGGGCTACTATGTAGCCCCTGGTACTTCCGCGAGCGTCCGGATACAGTGCACGTACTTGACCGGTAGATCGGTCCTTCGTTAATGCGGAGGAATCCTATAGATTCTGATTAGTCCTCGAGTGGTTGACCAGTCTCTCGCTGTATCATGACAGTCAGTTTTCAGCTTTCGCTACTGAGGTGCTCGTCCGGAATAACCAGGGCACAATCGCAGTAGTTCTCCTTTGGCTGCCTTAGCCGATAGAACGGAACGTAAGGCAGCAAACCCAGGAGTCGGGCTAACCCAACATTTGACCAAAGACATGATTCAGAGCTGATGCATGTAAGGCCAAACTCGTGACGTCGAACACTCCCGAAGGTATTGGGACTTATAATATATATTGGGCTGAATGACGCCCTTGACCCTGTGGTTTTAGGAACGTGCACTGATCTGTCGTGGCCAAAACGGTAGAACGCCAGTATCCCTTATAGGTTTATGAAATACCCATGGGACGTCGAGCAACAAGAGACAGTAAAAAAGGTTTACGCAGGGGCTTAATCTAAAGAGAAACCTGTGGGCGGGGCCCTGCTGCATGTCTACGCCTGTGTCTCCGTTGTGTCGTATCCTGGAAGGGTGTCGCACTGGTAGTGTCTATAGAAAAGAAAAAGGAAAACGTGTGAAAAGTTAATTATGCTCGAGAAGTATTTGAGATCCGGTCTGTTAATGAGGCAAGCCGAATTGTGGGCTTTTGTTACATGTTTGCAGCCCCTCGTATTGTTTATGGGGACACATGTACAGCCCCTAGCTCAGGTTTATCTGAGCCATTTTGAAAAATGGTGTATTGGACTCATCTAACCGTGTCCGTGGTCTTGAAGACCGATCATGTGTTCTGGTGGGAGAGGCCGCCTAGAGTCCGGCAGCGGGAACTACCACATACTGCTCTGTGTTTCTGCTAACCGTGATGACGCCACGTGGACCGGGCATCTTGAGTTTGAGGGAGGTGTAGTTCGGTATTGCGTTAAAGCAAGCAAAGGCCGTTCTTCCAAACAATGCATGATAATCGCTGCTGAAGGGGGCGATGTTGAAGAGTAGGTTCTCGCTTCTGAAGTTGTCGGGAGAACCGAATGTCACTTCTAATACGAGGGAGCCCCATCAGTGGGCTACTACGCCTGGAATCACTCCATTGAAGGTGGCGTTATTTTGACTTATTCTGGATGGGTCTACACCCATCTTGCGGATGGTGTCTTGATATATCAGATTAAGACTACTGCCGCCATCCATTAGGATGAGAGTAAGATGGTATCCATCAATTATTGGGTCGAGCACCAAGGCAGCTGATCCTCCATGCCAGATACTTGCCGGGTAGTCCCTGTGATCAAAAGTGATCGGGCAATTTGCCCAGGGATTGAATTGGCGGGGTACGAACTCTGCATGAGTTGTGTGTACCATGTTTACCGTTTTGACATCCGGTGGGAATTGTTTCTGGCCCCTGGTGTTCGGCTAGCGAGGGTCATCCTCGTCTTCGCTTGGTGTTTCCCTTCCTTTGTGTTCGGCATTTAACTTGCCGGCCTGCTTGAAAACCCAACATTCTCTGTGGGTATGATTTGCAGGTTTGTCGGAAGTGCCATGGATTTGGCACAATCTGTCCAGGACTTTGTTTAGGCCGGATGGTTCCTCTTTACTGCCTTTGAATGGCTTCTTTCCTTGACCAGGTCGAGAGCCCCTAAATCCGCGTTGACTGCCGTGCTGTCCGGACTATCGTTATTCCGACGTTTGTGCTTAGTTTGTCGTGGCTTCCCGTTGCCATCTCGGATTTCGGATGTACCCGGGTCGCTAGTGCCTCTACGGGCCAACCAGCTGTCATCGCCCGCAGAAAATCGGGTCATGAGGCTTGTTAAGGCTGCCATCGTTCTCGACTTTTCTTGGCCGAGGTGTCTGGCAAGCCACTCGTCTCGGATACTGTGTTTGAAGGCCGCTAAGGCTTCGGCATCCGGACAGTCGACAATTTGATTCTTCTTAGTGAGGAATCTGTTCCAAAGTTTGCGGGCGGACTCTCGGGACTGCTGTATTATGTGACTTAAGTCGCCAGCATCTGGAGGCCGGACATAGGTCCCTTGAAAGTTGGCCCTGAAAGGATCCTCAAGTTCCTCCCAACTTCCAATTGAGTTTTCGGGGAGGCTTTTCAGCCAATGACGAGCTGGTCCTTTCAACTTGAGGGGGAGGTATTTGATGGCGTGGAGGTCATCCCCACGAGCCATATGTATGTGAAGGATAAAATCCTCAATCCAGACCCCAGGGTCCATCATTCCGTCGTATGACTCTATATTCATAGGTTTGAATCCCTGTGGAAATTCATGATCTAGCACCTCATCCGTGAAGCATAGGGGGTGTGCGGCCCGTCTGTATCTGGCCGTGTTGCGGCATGCTGCCGGATGCTGTTGCTCCTTATGTTGATTCCGGACTGGTACTTGATCAATATGATCGTTGTGGTGGCCCTCATCCCACGTTGGAGCATGTCCTCTGGACCCATAGATGGATCTGGCCACACTGGCCTTTTTGTCCAGGAGCGCTCGTAAATCGTGTGCGGTATCGGTGGCTGCTCTATCACGACCATGAGGTGGTTGGTCCGGCTCAGTAGCCGTATTGTTTTTGGGTCGAACGGGTGTTGCGGCTTCGTCGTCAAATTCGGGTAGCAGTTTGCGCTTTGGGTAGCTCTTTGTGTGGTGATTATCGCCACGTTCCCTTCGGTTTCCAGCACCTTATTCCATCTTCGGTTGAGCGTGTCCTGCGCGGCCTTAAGCCTTTGCTTCTGCTTCTTCAGGCTCCGTGCTATGGCCAGGTGTTTTCTACGGAGGTTATCTTGTTCCGCATCGTCAACCGGACTGTTCTCTTCTTTGGAGGTAGCAGGATGAGTTCGACCTGCTGAATTTATCTGATTGGGCGTCTGCTGCGGGCTGTATTCGGCATGACCTGGTTTGTCCTGCTCCATCGCTGGGTCCCTATGGCTGTTGTTGCCTTAGGAATCAACCGGAGTGTCATCCTGCTTTGGGTTGTTATTGCTATTTTTGCTGTGACTGGACCTGAGGCGGCGCTTACGCCGCCGTTTTTGCTTTGGCCCGGGGTTTTTTTCCTCCGTATTGTCCTTTTTGTCACCTTTGTCTTCTTTGGGGGTGTCTACCATGTAGACATCGTATGATGAAGTGGCTGTCCAGCGCCCCGTGGGCGGTGGTTCCAGATCATCCCCTACATCGACGTCCATACCGTCGATGTTATTGGGGTCGGAGTCAAGCATGTTTGTTAGGTCATCCATAGTGGCTATAAAGTGGGTGGTGGGTGGGTTGCGATTTTCTTTGTCTTCCGTATCCCACATGGGCCGGACATAGTTCGGCCAGGAGTCTTCTAACAGAGAGAGAGAGAGAGAGAGATCTTAATGAATTTAGCATGTCTCCGAAGGGTGAGTGCTGAAAGATATCTGCGGCGGCGAACTCCATGACTGGAGCCCAATTAGATTCGATGGGCACGGCTGCGCGCGGTCCGGAACACACTGTCGGAGATGAGTCCAGGGGTCCGGAGGTACAGATTTCCTGAGGAGAGGAGTCTTTGTTTGGCTCCAACGTCGATGAGAATGCGGCCTTCGGGGCGGGGTCCATCCACCCGTCCTCGGGAGGCACAGCCTGCTCTAGAACAAAGTCTGGAGCTGAAGCAGGTGCGATGTTCCGAATACTGTCCGACTGCAGATCTCGGTCATGCTTGTCGTGATTGTTCGGCGCACCTGACACGGGCCTGAATCCATCGAAGATCAAGTCTCCGTGGATGTCGGCGATGTGGTTTAGGTTTCCAAACCCGACCTGATGGCCAGGGGCGTAGCTATCAATCTGCTCCAGATGGCCAAGTGAGTTGGCCCGCAGTGCGAAGCCGCCGAACACGAAGATCTGTCCGGGGATAAAAGTCTCACCCAGGGCAGTGTGGTTGAAGGTTGGAGAAGCCAGCTAGCCTTGTAGCGACGACACAGAGGAACTATCAATGAAAGCACCAATGTCGGTGTCAAAGCCGGCGGATCTCGGGTAGGGGGTCCCGAACTGTGCGTCTAAGACTAATGGTAACAGGAGGCTGGGGACACGATGTTTACCCAGGTTCGGGCCCTCTCGATGGAGGTAATACCCTACTTCCTACTTGATTGATCTTGATGATATGAGTATTACAAGAGTTGATCTACCACGAGATCAGAGAGGCTAAACCCTAGAAGCTAGCCTATGGTATGATTGTTGTTGTCGCCTACGGACTAAACCCTCTTGTTTATATAGACACCGGAAAGGGCTAGGGTTACACAAAATCGGTTTACAGAGGAGGAGATCTACATCTGAATCATCAAGCTTGCCTTCCACACCAAGGAGACTCCCATCCAGACAGGGGACGAAGTCTTCTGTCTTGTATCTTCATAGTCCTACAGTCCGACCAAAATATATAGTCCAGCTGTCCGGATACCCCCTTATCCAGGACTCCCTCACTCCTCCCAGCGATGAACGTGCTCTGGTTAGTGGAGACAAGGTCTTGGAGGCGTGGCGCAAGCCGAAGGGATAAGACCTTGGCGAAGAGCTTGGCGATCAAGTGGATAAGGCTGGTCGACCTGTAGTCGGAGATGGTGGACGCATCTTGCTTCTTGGGAAGGAGGGAGAGGAGCGCTTCGTTAAGCTTGCGAAAGCCCATGCCATTCATGGCATACAATTTTTCGAAGGCGGCGCAGATATCATCTTTGACGATGGCCCAGCAGGAGCACAGGAACTCCACTATAAACCCGTCGGCGCCGGGTGCCTTGCCTGTGGGCATTTTCTTGACTGCGAGCCAAATCTCGTCCTCGGTGAACGGTTCTTCTAGGGGCAGCAAGTCGAAGTAACGATTGTCGAAGCTTTCAAGGTTTATGGAATGCTCGCGGGGAGGGTGTCGGTGTCAAAACCGGCGGATCTCGGGTAGGGGGTCCCGAACTGTGCGTGTAAGACTAATGGTAACAGGAGGCTGGGGACACGATGTTTACCCAGGTTCGGGCCCTCTCGATGGAGGTAATACCCTACTTCCTGCTTGATTGATCTTGATGATATGAGTATTACAAGAGTTGATCTACCACGAGATCAGAGAGGCTAAACCCTAGATGCTAGCCTATGGTATGATTGTTGTTGTCGCCTACGGACTAAACCCTCCGGTTTATATAGACATCGGAAAGGGCTAGGGTTACACTGAGTCGGTTTACAGAGGAGGAGATCTACATCCGAAACGTCAAGCTTGCCTTCCACGCCAAGGAGAGTCCCATCCGGACACAGGACGAAGTCTTCTGTCTTGTATCTTCATAGTCCAACGGTCCGGCAAAAGTATATAGTCTGGCTGTCCGGATATCCCCTTATCCAGGACTCCCTCGGTAGCCCCTGAACCAGGCTTCAATGACAATGAGTCTGACACGTAGATTGTCTTCGGCATTGCGAGGCGGGTTCCACTTCCGAATACTCTAGAATTAATTCCGAACAAAAGGACCGTGTCCGACTCTGTAAGATAAATTCCACATACCACCGTAGAGAGAATAATAATCCATGAATCCAATCTGCTGACGATTCTTCAAAAAGTGACATCATGCCACGGTCCGGTTTTTATTCGAACCGTTTTTTATAACTTGCTACCGCACACACCACGGGGCGGTTTCCTTGGCATGTCCTGTCAGGGCAGAGATCGTGTCCCCCTTACTACGGGATTCTCATCAATACGGGTATGGGTAATCCAACCGTGCATGTTGGCATGACCCCGTGTTTTTAGGCATGTCTCGAACAACCACGTTCGGGGACGCTTGATATTCTCCCCCCCCCCTTTATAAAGGAGCCGAGGCCTACTCCTCTATCTTCACGCTCGCACATCTCGCATCCTGAGATCCAACACCCAAAGCTGGAGCCTAAGCACCCCGGATCTTCGATTATGTCCAGATCTGACCATCAAAGCCGATGGATGGCTTCCTCTGTCACAGAGGAGGATATTGCGAAGCTCAGGGGGGCTGGGTATTTGACCGCCGATGTCAAGCACATGCTTCCTACTTCCGAACAGGTTATCCTGCTCCTGAGACCAATGAGAGCGTCGTATTCGTCTCCCACTTCCTCCGGGGATTAGGTCTTACTCTTGACCCTTTTGTGAGGGGCTCATGTTCTACTACGGGCTAGATTTCCATGATCTAGCTCCGGACTCCATCCTCCACATCTCCACATTTATCGTTGTGTGTGAAGCCTTCCTCCACATCACCCCCCACTTCGGCTTATGGCTCAAGACTTTCAATGTGAAGCCGAAGATGATTGAGGGGCGACACGCAGAGTGCGGAGGCGCCATAATAAGCAGGAACGTCGATGCCCCGTGGCCCGAAGGCTCCTTCCCGGAGGTATCTGATTTATGGCAACGGAGGTGGTTCTATGTCACAGCTCCTCGAGGCTCAAAGTGGGCGCCCGCGCCCGCCATCCGCTCGGGCCCTCCAACTCAACTGGCATCGTGGGCCAACGTGGGACTAAACTGGGGGCCTGCGAACAATGTACCAATGTTGCAAAGCCACATATGGGAGCTCCTCGAGAGGGAAATTAGTCTTGTCAAAATAATTCAGGTAATGCTAGTTCGGCGGATCCTGCCGTGCAAACGTCGACCTCTTCGGATGTGGGAATTCCATCTAGAAGGTTCGCGAACCATCCAGCATTTCTTCGGCATGACGCCCGAAGGGATGTATAAGTTATTCTTCGGACCACGAATAGAGTGTTCGGACACCATTGAGGATGCAGGCCTGAGCTGCAATCGCCTCGATACCCAAGTAAGTAACCCTATAACCGACCACCTTGCTTATATCTGTCATAGCATTGTTCTGAATACTGTCCGCAACTAGGATTGTCTTAGAAAGGTGGAGAGGATCAGGTGTCCGGCCCCGCTTCCCGAAGGCTCTCCTGGCCCGACAATGGCCAGGGTTCTCGAACGGACACTAAGTCAGGTGCCACCAGAGAAAGCCGAAGGGAAGAGTGGGGAGGCCAAGAGTGGGCCTCACACATTGCGCATCCGAACCCGGGGAATTAGCTTCTCCACGGCGGATCTGAGGCTTCGTCGCCCCGCGGAAAGAAGAGGGCCGCCTCCGAAGACTTGGAGACGGGGGTGCCTAAACAAGGGAAGAGAACTTCACCAAAGGGCCCTGCTCCGAAGGGGGTCCTCACCGCACAATGCCCGCTAACGGGCCAGCCCTCCACCGAGCTGTAAGTTTAATTTAAACAAGGAACTTATTGTGTTTTCCTCTGAGAGTAATAACCGGGACCAGTTTTTGTAGTCCGGTCAGCAATTCATCTCAACAGGGCTCGTCCTCGGGGGATCTTCCTCCGGAGATGATGGAGAGTGAAACCCCACCTGCCTCTCCGTCCCGTGAAGCTGGCAACCCTGAGGTATCATCACGGAGGAGTCCAGATCCAATGGGGCCGGAAGCTAATACTTCGTTCGCCCCGAGCCCGGCGTGCTCGGCTCCTGTGGAGGACAAGGAAAAGGGTCTGGGAGAGTCCGGTGTCCAGCCGAACACGCTGACGGGCCTCCTGGAGTCAGCTACTCTCTTGGAGGATCATCATACACTAATGGGTACGGTGCTGGAGAAAATCTCCTCCGCCACAAGCGGTTTAAATGAAGCTTTCAAGAGCCTGCTCAAAGGCTTTGAGGTAATCCACAAAAATACGCAGCTTTTGTACCACATGCGATATATGCACCCTGTATAGATAGTAGCCCCTGAGACTGTGGATGCCAGCCGATTGCGGCAAACGAAGGATCAAATTCCAAGATAATAATCGCACTTGTATTTCTGTTCAGGTTACTAAGGGTTCGGCTGCAGACCAAGCCGCTGAATGCGCCGAATTGAGGCGGCAAATTGACGTGGTGGAAGCTGACGTCACTCTTGTTAACAAGAGATTCGAGGAGTCGTAGAGTATGCTTTCCTATATCCACATCTATTTTGGGAAATTGCAAGAAGGTTGGAATATTAATGTGATGTGATGTAGTTGCAGGCGGAGCTGCTGCCGTTGAGGCCCTGAGGGCAAATCTTGCCCTTGCTAAGGAACAAGTCCGGGTTAGCAATGCGGCTGCTTTAAAGGCAGCCGAGGAGTTGAGGGTCGAATAGGCCGCTCATCTCCGAAGCAAAGAAAAGATAGCCGAGATGGCTGTGGAGCTGAGGGACGCCGCCGGCCGGTATGAGCTTCTCGAGAAAGAGAATCAGGCGAAGGCGGGTGACCCGAGGAAGGCGCTAGACTCGGCTAAAGAGACACGTTCTCAGATTAGAGACGCGCGGGAGGAACTTCGACAAGCTGGGGAGATCGCGGCTGGAAATCCTTATTTGTTGCAGATGAAGTTTTTAGATCCAAAGTATGCTCCATTGGATAAGCTGGAGTGCCGCAGATAAGTATGCGGACTTGGCGAAGAGTGCGGTTGATGCAACCAAGTTGTTAAAGGACCATGAAGATAATAAAATAGAAAGACTGTTCTGGTCGCAGTTTAATGCGCCAGCGCGCTCCTTGCCCTTGAGAGAGAAGATGGCCGCTATAGCCGAGCTTCATAGGCTGTCCGGCCTTGCAATGAGGTATGTAATAGACCATCTGTGGACGAAGGGGCCGAAGCCGGACAGTTACTTTGGTTTGGTGCAACAATTATTTGGTGCCAGAGCGCAGATCGATGCCGTGAAGAGATCGGTGTGCATAGAGGATGCGCGGATGGCTCTTGCCCATGTGAAAACGTACTGGGCAGATATGGAGGCCACCAGCATTGCAACCCAGGGTCCGGCAGGAAGCCAAGACCCAGCCGAGCACTATTTTGAGCAGGTCATAGAGGGTGCCCGTAGAATAGAGGCGCAGTGCTCAAAGAATGTCATGTTTGAGTGACGATTCTATTAAATGTAAACAATTATGTGCTTGATTATTGCCTGAAAGTATTATAATGTCTCCTTTTTGGCTGTTTATGTATGCATATAACGTGAAAGTTAGCAGTCCTTGGCTTCGGCCCCACGCATATAATGCGGGGGTGTTCGAGAAAATATGCGTGAACACACTTGATCCAACGTCTTGGTCCGTTAAGGAGGTGATCGCACGTCGAACCAGGCAACCGGACTATATAGTTGTAACACTTTACACTTAGCCATTGGAGTTTGAAAGGTGGGGCTACTATGTAGCCCATGGTACTTCCACGAGCGTCCGGATACGGTGCGCGTACTTGACCGGTAGGCCGGTCCTTCGTTAATGCGGAGGAATCCAATAGATTCGGATTAGTCCTCGAGTGGTTGACCAGTCTCTCGTTGTATCATGACAGTCAGTTTTCGGCTTTCTCTACTGAGGTGCTCGTCCGGAATAACCCGGGCACAATCGCAGTAGTTCTCCTTTGGCCACCTTAGCCGATATAATGGAACGTAAGGCAGCAAACCCAGGAGCCGGGCTAACCCAACATTTGACCAAAGACATGATTCGGAGCTGATGCATATAAGGCCAAACTCGTGACGCCGAACACTCCCGAAGGTATTCAGACTTTATAATATATATTGGGCGGAATGACGCCCTTGACCCTGTGGTTCCAGGTACGTGCATTGATCTGTCGTGGCCAAAATCCTAGAATGCCAGTATCCCTTATAGGTTTATGAAATACCCATGGGACGTCGAGCAACAAGAGACAGTAAAAAAGGTTTACGCGCGGGCTTAATCTAAAGAGAAATCTGTGGGCGGGGCCCTGCTGCACGTCTGCGCCTGTGTCTCCGTTGTGTCATATCCTGGAAGGGTGTCGCACTAGTAGTGTCTGTAGAAAAGAAAAAGGGAAACATGCGAAAAGTTAATTATGCTCGAGAAGTATTCGAGATCTGATCAGTTAATGAGGCAAGCCGAATTGTGGGCTTTTGTTACATGTTTGCAGCCCCTTGTATTATTTATGGGGACACACGTACAGCCCCTGGCTCAGGTTTATCCGTGCCATTTTGAAAAATGGTGTATTGGACTCGTCTAACCGTGTCCATGGTCTTGAAGACCGATCATGTGTTCTGGTGGGAGAGGCCGCCTAGAGTCCGGCAGCGGGAACTGCCGCTTACTACTCTGTGTTTCCGCTAACCGTGATGACGCCACGTGGACCGGGCATCTTGAGTTTGAGGCAGGCGTAGTTCAGTATTGCGTTAAAGCAAGCAAAGGCCGTTCTTCCAAGCAATGCATGATAATCGCTGCTGAAGGGGGCGATCTTGAAGAGTAGGTTCTCGCTTCTGAATTTGTCAGGAGAACCGAATGTCACTTCTAATACGAGGGAGCCCCAGCAGTGGGCTACTACGCCTAGAATCACTCCATTGAAGGTGGCGTTATTTTGACTTATTCTGGATGGGTCTACACCCATCTTGCGGACGGTGTCTTGATATATCAGATTAAGACTACTGCCGCCGTCCATTACGACGCGAGTAAGATGGTATCCATCAATTATTGGGTCGAGCATCAAGGCAGCTGATCCTCCGTGCCGGATACTGGTCGGGTAGTCCTTGTGATCAAAAGTGATCGGGCAATTTGCCCAGGGATTGAATTGGGGGGCTACGAACTCTACATGAGTTGCATGTACCATGTTTACCGTTTTGACTTCTGGTTTGAATTGTTTCTGGCCCCTGGTGTTCGGCTGGCGAGGCTCATCCTCGTCTTCGCTTGGTGTTTCCCTTCCCTTGTGTTCGGCGTTTAACTTGCCGGCCTGCTTGAAAACCCAACATTCTTTGAGGGTATGATTTGCAGGTTTGTCGGAAGTGCCATAGATTTGGCACAATCTGTCCAGGACTTTGTTCAGGCTGTATGGTTCCTCTTTACTGCCTTTGAATGGCTTCTTTCCTTGACCAGGTCGAGAGCCCCTAATCCGGCGTTGACCGATGTGCTGTCCGGACTATCATTATTCTGACGTTTGTGCTTAGCCATGGCTTCTCGTTGCCATCTCGGGTTTCGGATGTACCTGGGTCGCTGGTGCCTCTACGGGCCAACCAGCTGTCCTCGCCCGCACAAAATCGGCTCATGAGGCTTGTTAAGGCTACCATCGTTCTTGGCTTTTCTTGGCCGAGGTGTCTGGCAAGCCACTCGTCTCAGATACTGAGTTTGAAGTCCGCTAAGGCTTCGACATCTGGACAGTCGACAATTTGATTCTTCTTAGTGAGGAATCTATTCCAAAGTTTGCGGGCGGACTCTTCGGACTGCTGTATTATGTGACTTAAGTCGTCAGCATCTGGAGGCCGGACATAGGTCCCTTGAAAGTTGGCCCTGAAAGCATCCTCAAGTTCCTCCCAACTTCCAATTGAGTTTTCGGGGAGGCTTTTCAGCCAATGACGAGCTGGTCCTTTCAACTTGAGGGGGAGGTATTTGATGGCGTGGAGGTCATCCCCACGAGCCATATGTATGTGAAGGATAAAATCCTCAATCCAGACCCCAGGGTCCGTCGTTCCGTCGTATGACTCTATATTCACAGGTTTGAATCCCAATGGAAATTCATGATCCAGCACCTCGTCCATGAAGCACAGGGGTTGTGCGGCCCCTCTATATCTGGCCGTGTTGCGGCATGCTGCCGGCTGCTATTGCTCCCGGTGTTGATTCCGGACTGGTATTTGATCAATATGATCGTTGTGGTGGCCCTCATCCCGCGTCAAAGCATGTCCTCTGGACCCATAGATGGATCTGGCCGCACTGGCCTTTTTGTCCAGGAGCGCTCGTAAATCGTGTGTGGTATCGGTGGCTGCTCTATCATGGCCATGAGGTGGTTGGTCCGGCTGAGTAGCCGTATTGTTTTTGGGTCGAACAGGTGTTGTGGCTTTGTCGTCAAATTCGGGTAGCAGTTTGCGCTTTGGGTAGCTCTTTGTGTGGTGATTATCGCCACGTTTCCCTTCGGTGTCCAGCACCTTATTCCATCTTCGGTTGAGCGTGTCTTGCGCGGCCTTAAGCCTGCTTCTGCTTCTTCAGGCTCCTTGCTGTGGCCAGGAGTTTTCTGCGGAGGTTATCTTGTTCCGCATCATCAACCGGACTGTTCTCTTCTTTGGAGGTAGCAGGATAAGTTCGGCCTTCTGAATTTATCTGATTAGGCGTCTGCTCTGGGCTGTATTCGGCATGACTTAGTTTGTCCTGCTCCATCGCGGGGTCCCTATGGATGTTGTTGCCTTCGAAATCAACCGGAGTGTCATCCTGCTTTGGGTTGTTATTGCTATTTTTACTGTGACTGGACCTGAGGCGGTGCTTACGCCATCGTTTTTGCTTTGGCCCGGGGGGTTTATCCTCCGTTGTGTCCTTTTTGTCACCTTTGTCTTCTTTGGGGGTGTCTACCATGTAGACGTCGTATGATGAAGTGGTTGTCCAGCGCCCCGTGGGCGGTGGTTCCAGATCGTCCCCTACATCAACGTCCATCCCGTCGATGGTATTGTGGTCGGAGTCAAGCATGTCTGTTAGGTCATCGACAGTGGCTATAAAGTGGGTGGTGGGTGGGTTGCGATTTTCTTCGTCTTCCGTATCCCACACGGTCCGGACATAGTTCGGCCAGGAGTCTTCTGACAGAGAGAGAGAGAGACACATTAATGAATTTAGCATGTCTCCGAAGGGTGAGTGCTGAAAGATATCCGCGGCGGTGAACTCCATGAATGGAGCCCAATTAGATTCGATGGGCACGGCTACACGCGGTCCGGAACACATTGTTGGAGATGAGTTCGAGGGTCCGGAGGTACAAATTTCCTGAGGAGAGGAGTCTGTGTTTGGTTCCAACGCCGATGAGAATGCGGCCTTCGGGGCGGGGTCCATCCACCCGTCCTCGGGAGGCACAGCCTGCTCTGGAACAAAGTCCGGAGCTGAAGCAGATGCGATGTTCCAAATACTATCCGACTACAGATCTAGGCCATGCTCGTCGTGATTGTTCGGCCCACCTGACACGGGCCCGAATCCGTCGAAGATCAAGTCTCCGTGGATGTCGGTGGTGTGGTTTAGGTTTCCAAACCCGACCTGATGGCCAGGGGCGTAGCTATCGATCTGCTCCAGATGGCCAAGCGGGTTAGCCTGCAGTGCGAAGCCGCCGAACACGAAGATCTGTCCGGGGAGAAAAGTCTCACCCCGGGCAGCGTGGTTGATGGTTGGAGAAGCCATCTAGCCTTGCAGCGACGACACAGAGGAACTCTCAATGAAAGCACCAATGTCGGTGTCAAAACCGGCAGATCTCGGGTAGGGGGTCCCGACCTGTGCGTCTAAGACTAATGGTAACAAGAGGCTGGGGACACGATGTTTACCCAGGTTCGGGCCCTCTCGATGGAGGTAATACCCTACTTCCTGCTTTATTGATCTTGATGATATGAGTATTACAAGAGTTGATCTACCACGAGATCAGAGAGGCTAAACCCTAGAAGCTAGCCTATGGTATGATTGTTGTTGTCGCCTACGGACTAAACCCTCCGGTTCATATAGACATCGGAAAGGGCTAGTGAAAGCACAATTGCTCCCTAGGTGGTTTTGGTAATTAAGTCAACATATCTCTTGTTGGACTAACACTTTTATCTAGTATATTTCAGATAAGTTCAACAATGGAGTGGCATGGACTAAAGGATGTGGGAACTCCTTCAAGATGCTAAGGACAAAGGATTGGCTCAAGCTTCAAGCTCAAGACTCTTCATTTTACATTTTAGTGATCCAACATCACATTGAGTCTATAGGAAAAGTTAATACTATCAAGGAGGGATGTGGTGTTGCTTAATGAGCCTCTTGCTTCAAGTGCTTAGTGATATGCTCCAACTACCCTCAACTACTTTCCCACTTCCACACATTTGTCCTAAACCTAAAGTCAAACTCGGCCCCACCGATTCTTTCTATCCGGCTCCACCGAGCTTGGATGTCTTAGCCACTGCCACAAACCCTAAGCAAATCGGTCTCACCGATAGGGATCTCGGTCTCACCGAGATGGGATTGTAATCTCTCTGTGTATGTCCACTATCAAAATCGGTCTCACCGAGTTTGAGCAATCGGTACTACCGAGATTACAATGCAAACTTTCTGGTTAACTCATTATCAAAATCGGCCCCACCGAGTTTGATAATCGGTCCAACCGAGTTTGCCTGACCAACTCTCTGGTTAGCTAATTACCAAAATCGGTCTCACCGAGTTTGTGTAATCGGTCTCACCGAGATTACGTTATGCCTTAACCCTAGCCATATTTGTCCTACCGAGTTGCATTTCGGTCCCACGGAAAATCCTAACGGTCACTAGATTTTCTGAATCGGTCCGACCGAGTTTCTCAATTCGGTCCCACCGAGTTTGGTAAATTGTGTGTAACGGTTAGATTTTGTGTGGAGGCTATATATACCCCTCCACCTCCTCTTCATTCGTGGAGAGAGCCATCAGACCGAACCTACACTTCCAGCATCCTATTTCTGAGAGAGAACTACCTACTCATGTGTTGAGGCCAAGATATTCCATTCCTACCATATGAATCTTGATCTCTAGCCTTCCCAAGTTGCTTTCCACTCAAATCCTCTTTCCACCAGATCCAAATCCTATGAGAGAGAGTTGAGTGTTGGGGAGACTATCATTTGAAGCACAAGAGCAAGGATTTCATCATCAACGCACCATTTGTTACTTCTTGGAGAGTGGTGTCTCCTAGATTGGCTAGGTGTCACTTGGGAGCCTCCGACAAGATTGTGGAGTTGAACCAAGGAGTTTGTAAGGGCAAGGAGATCGCCTACTTCGTGAAGATCTACCGCTAGTGAGGCAAGTCCTTCATGGGCGACGGCCATGGTGGGATAGACAAGGTTGCTTCTTCGTGGACCCTTCTTGGGTGGAGCCCTCCGTGGACTCGCGCAACCGTTACCCTTCGTGGGTTGAAGTCTCCATCAACGTGGATGTACGATAGCACCACCTATCGGAACCACGCCAAAAACATCTATGTCTCCAATTGCGTTTGAATCCTCCAAAACCCTTCCCTTTATTTTCTTGCAAGTTGCATGCTTTACTTTCCGCTGCTCATATACTCTTTGCATGCTTGCTTGCTATGTGTTGTGAATATTAAACTTGTGCCTAAACTCCACTTAAGATTTAAAAAGCTTAAAAACTGCAACTTTGGTACTTAGTGTCTAATCACCCCCCTCTAGACACCTCTTCTCAAGGTCCTACAAGTGGTATCAGAGCATTGGTCTCCATTGCCTTGGTTTAATCACCATTGGAGGAAGATGGATGAGTCTACTTTGGGGAGTCTTACACATAGAGTGCCTATTCTTGATGGAGAGTATTTTCATGAGTGGAAAAATGAGATGCTTGTAATTTTCAATCAATATCATTTGAACAAGTACATTGCTAGTCCTTGTGCACCTTGTGTTGATCCTATGCATCCTACCCTTGATGAGTCTATTGACATGATTAGGAATGTTAGAACTGTTAATCTTATCACTAGAGGCTTGCCTAGAAACTTGATTATAAAACTGCCTACTCTTGAGTGTGCCTACACTATATGGAAATTTCTTGAGGAACGATTTCCTGATTATTCTTTGAAAAATCTTGATGAAATTCTTCATAAGTCTATTGCCTTGAGTTAAGATGAATACTAGTGATCCTATGTTTGGTGATCGTCTATTTGAGCTTACAAATCTTATGCGTGCCAAAGGAAATGTTGGTATTATTAGTGATACTATTTCCGCAGCTATAAAAATTCATAGACAAGATCATTGTCAAACTCACTCTAACGAATCACCCTCTCTAGGATTTGATCCACCACATGATGATGTTGAACATGGATACTGTGATGAGGATGATGATAGTGACTTCGATCTTGATGATGCAATGAGACACTTTGGTCTTATGGAAAATCTTCGGGGATATATGTTAGGAGGAAAGGAATGGGTTCTTGATAGTGGATGTACCGATCACATGACCGGAGATAAAGACATGTTTCGTGAGCTTGCTGATAATGATAGTCCTCGAAAGTATGTCACTTTCGGTGACAACTCAAAGGGTAAGGTGGTTGGCCTTGGTAAGGTGGCCATCTCACATGATAGCTCCATACAAAATGTCATGCTCTTTGAATCTCTTGGATACAACTTACTTTCAGTATCTAGACTTGCTGATTTCGGTTTCAATGTCCTATTTACTGAAGTTGATTGCCAAGTGTTTCGTCGAGACAATCATAAAATGGTCTTTACCGGCATACATAGAGGTGATCTATACATTGTTGATTTCACTAAAAAGGCCCAACCTAAAACTTGCTTCATTGCTAAATCCTCAAAAAGTTGGTTATGGCATAGACGACTAGGTCACGTTGGCATGAGAAACCTTGACAAGCTTATTAAGGGAAGTCATATCCTTGGAGTTAATGATGTCATTTTTGATAAGGATAGACTTTGCAGTGCTTGTCAAGCAGGTAAACAGGTTGGAGGAAGGCATCCCGTGAAGAACATCATGACCACAAAGCGGCCACTCGAGCTACTTCACATGGATCTCTTTGGTCCCAACTCTTACAAGAGTCTCGGTGGGAATTCTTTTGGTCTAGTTATAGTTGATGATTTTTCCAGATTTACGTGGGTGTTCTTTCTTGATGATAAATCGCAGGTTCAAAAGATCTTCAAAAACTTTGCTAGGAAGGCCCAAAATCAATTTGAAGTGAAGATCAAGAAGGTTCGCAGCGACAACGGAACGGAGTTCAAGAACGCAAATGTGGACACCTTTCTTGACGAAGAAGGGATTTCACACGAGTTCTCGGCTACGTACACACCTCAACAAAATGGAGTTGTTGAGAGGAAGAACCGGACGCTCATCGAAATGGCGAGAACGATGCTTGATGAGTACAAGACGCCGAAGCACTTTTGGGCAGAAGCGGTTGAGACAGCTTGTCATGCAACAAATCGCTTGTATCTTCACAAGCTACTCGGCAAGACGGCATACGAGCTCCTCACCGGTAACAAACCCCAAGTTGGATCCTTTCGAGTATTCGGCTCAAAGTGCTACATTCTTGATAAGCATCGTCGTTCTAAATTTGCTCCTAAGTCTCATGAAGGTTTCCTACTAGGTTATGGCTCAAACTCTCACACTTACCGTGTCTACAACAATTTCACCCGAAAGGTTGAAGAGACGGTAGATGTGAAGTTTGATGAATCTAACAGCTCGCAAGTAGAGCAATTGCCAATTGATGTAGGAGACAAAGATCCTTCGGAAGCAATCCAAGACTTGTCTATTGGCAAGGTCCGTCCAACGGAGGTGAAGGAGAGTACCTCATCTATCCAAGTGGAAGCTTCTACTTCACGACAAGGTGAACCAAGAGTTGATACGGAAGCATCCACAAGTGGGACACACCAAGATGAAGGAAACGAGGAAGTGCATCAAGATGAACGTCAACAACCTCCTTCTCCACCACGCCAAGAGAATAACAATGCCAACAATGAAGAAGGCCAAGAAGAAGAACAAGATGAAGAAGATGTTCAATGAAGATCCAAGCAAAAGCTTTCACGAGTTCGAGCAAGAATTGCTAAAGACCATCCCGTCGAGCAAATCTACAATGATATTCAAACCGGGAGAATCACTCACTCTAAAACTCATTTAGCTAACTTTTGTGAAAACTATTCTTTCATTTCTAGCAT
Source organism: Triticum aestivum (assembly GCF_018294505.1). NCBI lineage: Eukaryota > Viridiplantae > Streptophyta > Magnoliopsida > Poales > Poaceae > Triticum > Triticum aestivum. The sequence continues at coordinate 748,120,662 of NC_057803.1, forward strand.
TGAACGTATGAAGGTTGAAGAAGCATTGGAAGATCCGGATTGGATAAATGCTATGCATGAAGAGCTACACAACTTTGAGAGGAACCAAGTTTGGACATTGGTTGAGAATCCCGACAACAACCACAACATCATCGGTACCAAATGGGTGTTTCGCAACAAGCAAGATGAAGATGGACAAGTTGTTCGCAACAAAGCACGTCTCGTCCCCCAAGGCTACACACAAGTCGAAGGTATGGACTATGGTGAGACTTACGCCCCCGTTGCTAGACTTGAGTCCATTCGCATCTTACTTGCCTATGCTAATCACCATGATATCACCTTGTACCAAATGGACATTAAAAGTGCTTTTCTAAATGGTGAAATAGAGGAGGAAGTTTATGTTAAGCAACCTCCCGGCTTTGTCAATCCTAAGAAACCAAATCATGTTTACAAACTTCACAAAGCTCTTTATGGTCTTAAACAAGCTCCTAGAGCTTGGTACAAATGCTTAACGAAGTTTCTTCTTGGAAAAGGATTTGAAATTGGGAAAATTGATTCTACTCTTTTCACTAAAAGGGTTAATGGAGAATTATTTGTTTGCCAGATTTATGTTGATGATATCATATTTGGATCAACTAACCCTCATTTTAGTGAGAAGTTTGGAAAGCTAATGTCGGAGAAGTTTGAGATGTCAATGATGAGTGAACTCAAATTCTTTCTTGGGTTGCAAATCAAGCAAACTAAGGAAGGTACTTTTGTCTCTCAAACGAAGTACACCAAGGACTTATTCAAGAAGTTCAATATGCAAGAATGCAAAGGTATGTCTACACCCATGCCTACTAGTGGACATCTTGACTTAACCAAAGATGATGAACCGCTCGATCAAAAGGTTTATCGCTCTATGATTGGTTCATTGTTATATCTATGTGCTTCACGTCCCGATATTATGCTAAGTGTGTGCATGTGTGCAAGATATCAAGCTGCTCCTAAAGAATGTCATCTTAAGGCTGTGAAAAGGATAGTGAGATACTTAATCCATACACCAAATTTTGGCATTTGGTATCCTAAGAGGGCCTCTTTCGATCTTGTTGGCTACTCCGACTCGGACTATGGCGGAGACAAGGTTGATAGAAAGTCCACGTCGGGTACTTGTCAATTTCTTGGTAGATCTCTTGTGTCTTGGTCTTCCAAGAAACAAAACTCAGTATCCTCATCCACTGCCGAAGCGGAATACATTGCCGTTGGTTCATGTTGTGCTCAATTACTTTGGATGACCCAAACTCTTAAAGATTATGGGATTTATGTGAAACATGTTCCATTGCTTTGTGACAATCAAAGTGCTATCAAAATTGGTCATAATCCTGTGCAACATTCTTGAACTAAGCATATTGAAGTTTGTCATCATTTCATTCGAGATCACGTTGCTAAGGGTGACATTGATCTTAAGCATGTTCGCACCGAAAAGCAATTAGCGGATATATTCACCAAACCTCTTGATGAGAAAGTGTTTTGCAGGTTGAGAGGATAATTGAACATCATTGATGCTTCAAACTTGGAGTAGAAACTCCATTGAATACATGCAAGACATGAGCTTATGACTAATCCTTGATATTTCTCTTATGATGAAAATCTTATGTCTTGGATATATTTGTATCTTGCATGTTATCTAACCCATGTAGGTACTTGGTTGAATCAAATTCCATGAGATTGTAACCTACTCACATCTTGAGCAATCTCTACATCACCAAGTCTCTATTCAGAGGTGGTTGAAGACAAGGAAGCACGAAACCATTCGAACATATCCTTTGACAAATTCTATATTGAGCTTCATGATTGTCATTTTTGGATACACAAGTGCTCTTCCTTGCAAGCACTAACCCATGTAGGTAGATGGACTCAAATTCCAAGTGGTGCTCCCAACCCTTGATGAGCTACATCAACCTTGAGCGACCCACACAAGTTCAACTACATGATCATCACCACCAACCAAGGTATGTTATTCCATCTTAGAGAAGCTTTACTCCGAGTCATGAGCTAAAGCAACTCGACAAGATGTGAATACATCAAGATGCTTAAACGAAAAATGGTAACCCCATTTTGAGCTTAAACGATGAGTATGACCTACGATCAAGTGATCTCACTTGACTCCTAAGTCAATATAGTCTAACATAGGTGACTTTGTCGCCGACCATCTCTAGATGAAGTTCTCTTGTGTTCGTCTTTGTGTTCTTGCATTTGTCTCATGCATATTTGTTTCCCCTTTCCAAAAAAAGTTCATCTAGATTTCTTTCTTTTCTTTTTGTTTGCTCTGCATTTCATGCATCCAATTCCTTGCATATCATTCAGTAAATTCCTTGCAAATCTTTGTGAGATCTTGTTAGTCTAGTGAGCTGAGGTGGGAGGAGCCAGGAAGTGGGCGTTTAGTGAGGAAGAGACAAAAAAGCACAAGTGTTTTCTCTGCGATGAACTCGGTTACACCGATTTGTTATTTTTGGTACAACCGAAGCATACAACTAGGTGCCACCGACTTCACCACAGGAAAAACAGTTTGCCACTTATTCTGTGTTTCTTCTGATCCAGCTCCACTCAATGAATCTTGTCCTCTAACAAGCATCACATTTTTATCATTGCTTTATGTTGTGACTCAAGGATCAAACCCATTCACGACAAATTCCAGAGGGAGAGAGAGATATTACATCTCATAAGGGGATCAAGCCCTTCTTGGAAATTGATGTCAAAGGGGGAGAGAGAGATCACATCAAAGCTTATCATTTAGAAAGAGAGATCACATCTCATAGGGGGAGAGAGATCCTTCAGGGAGAGAGAGAGATGTCCAGGGGGAGAGGATACTAGTAGAAAGTATTTCTCAAGGATCCCAGATGCTTGGTGTTCAAGAGGAGAGATGCCACATGTCTTCTTGAGGGGAAAGACATGTTCATATGTGCTTATTTGCATTAGTTTGCATTAGCTCTGTTCATTTATATCTTTCAGCTCTGATTTTCTATTCCCTATCTTCTCCCAGTATCCCATGATAGATTCAAGGGGAGCAAGACATCTAAGGGAAAGAAATCATTCAAATTCATTGCATATTTTTACTCTTGGGGACATGTCAATTCCAATGTAGTACTTAGTACTCACTCTCTACATGTCATCCCAGTCTTGGTATTCTTGTGGTTTCTTCTGTTTGCTCTGGCTAGTAGATGTATCTGTGTTATCTAACCTTGTTTACGCAGGTTCATTTCATCCTAAGCCAACTCAAGACTACAAGGTAAGTACATGCATCACAATCATGTGTATGAGGATTTCTTGCTGATGTACATACTGTTTGCAAGAAGGACTCATGGGCATGAAGGTATTTCCTTTAATATTTTTTTTGCTCTGATGCATATGGCCAAGATACATGTAACACATTGCCTGCTCTATCATGGTTATGCTCTCACATGCTTCTATATTTCATATTCACATGATTGCATACATGTAGGGGGAGCCTATGCTTGTTACATGTTTTTCCAAAGCTTTACTTGCTATTTCTTAAATCTTTATCTAAAGCTTTGATGTATGTTGTCATCAATTACCAAAAAGGGGGAGACTGAAAGCAAAAGTGCTCCCTAGGTGGTTTTGGTAATTAATGTCAACATATCTCTTGTTGGACTAACACTTTTATCTAGTATATTTCAGATAAGTTCAACAATGGAGTGGCATGGACTAAAGGATGTGGGAACTCCTTCAAGATGCTAAGGACAAAGGATTGGCTCAAGCTTCAAGCTCAAGACTCTTCATTTTACATTTTAGTGATCCAAGATCACATTGACTCTATAGGAAAGCCAATACTATCAAGGAGGGATGAGGTGTTGCTTAATGAGCCTCTTGCTTCAAGTGCTTAGTGATATGCTCCAAATACCCTCAACTACTTTCCCACTTCCACACATTTGTCCTAAACCTAAAGTCAAACTCGGCCCCACCGATTCTTTCTATCCGGCTCCACCGAGTTTGGATGTCTTAGCCACTGCCACAAACCCTAAGCAAATCGGTCTCACTGATAGGGATCTCGGTCTCACCGAGATGGGATTGTAATCTCTCTGTGTATGTCCATTATCAAAATCGGTCTCACCGAGTTTGATATCGATACTACCGAGATTACAATGCAAACTTTCTGGTTAACTCATTATCAAAATCGGCCCCACCGAGTTTGATAATCGGTCCAACCGAGTTTGCCTGACCAACTCTCTGGTTAGCTAATTACCAAAATCGGTCTCACCGAGTTTGTGTAATCGGTCTCACCGAGATTACGTTATGCCTTAACCCTAGCCATATTTGTCCTACCGAGTTGCATTTCGGTCCCACCGAAAATCCTAACGGTCACTAGATTTTCTGAATCGGTCCAACCAAGTTTCTCAATTCGGTCCCACCGAGTTTGGTAAATTGTGTGTAACGGTTAGATTTTGTGTGGAGGCTATATATACCCCTCCACCTCCTCTTCATTCGTGGAGAGAGCCATCAGACTGAACCTACACTTCCGGCATCCTATTTCTGAGAGAGAACTACCTACTCATGTGTTGAGGCCAAGATATTCCATTCCTACCATATGAATCTTGATCTCTAGCCTTCCCAAGTTGCTTTCCACTCAAATCCTCTTTCCACAAGATCCAAATCCTATGAGAGAGAGTTGAGTGTTGGGGAGACTATCATTTGAAGCACAAGAGCAAGGAGTTCATCATCAACGCACCATTTGTTACTTCTTGGAGACTGGTGTCTCCTAGATTGGCTAGGTGTCACTTGGGAGCCTCCGACAAGATTGTGGAGTTGAACCAAGGAGTTTGTAAGGGCAAGGAGATCGCCTACTTCGTGAAGATCTACCGCTAGTGAGGCAAGTCCTTCGTGGGCGACGGCCATGGTGGATAGAGAAGGTTGCTTCTTCGTGGACCTTCTTGGGTGGAGCCCTCCGTGGACTCGCGCAACCGTTACCCTTCGTGGGTTGAAGTCTCCATCAACGTGGATGTACGATAGCACCACCTATCGGAACCACGCCAAAAATATCCGTGTCTCCAATTGTGTTTGAATCCTCCAAAACCCTTCCCTTTACTTTCTTGAAAGTTGCATGCTTTACTTTCCGCTGCTCATATACTCTTTGCATGCTTGCTTGCTATGTGTTGTGAATGTTAAACTTGTGCCTAAACTCCACTTAAGATTTAAAAAGCTTAAAAACTGCAACTTTGGTACTTAGTGTCTAATCACCCCCCTCTAGACACCTCTTCTCAAGGTCCTACAGCTAGGGTTACACAGAGTCGGTTTATAGAGAAGGAGATCTACATCCGAATCATCAAGCTTGCCTTCCATGCCAAGGAGAGTCCCATCCGGACACGGGATGAAGTCTTCTGTCTTGTATCTTCATAGTCCAACAGTCCGGCCAAAGTATATAGTCCGGCTGTCCGAATACCCCCTTATCCAGGACTCCCTCGGAGGGGAGGATCCAATGGTTTCCGAGAAGTGGGAGAACACCACTTTGGCAATGTTGATGTTGTCGCTGACAAAGGCGCCCTCGTGATGTAGCCCAAGGATGCGGTTCTTCTGGTAGCAGTGCGCGGCATGCAATTTGAGGAAGGCCGTGTTAGTGTCGCCCTCCTTGAGCCAGGCGAAGCAAGCGCGCTCGCACGCGAGTGAGTGGTCAAGGGATGCAAGGCTGAGGTACTTGCATTTAAGCTCACTACGGAGCCAAGCCTCCGTCACGGAGAGGGGTCGGTGATCTTGGGCCACGTCGAGCCGATAGATGAGCTCACGGGAGACAATGAGTTGTAGAGAGATGTTGCCCGTGGTGCGAGCACTCCAACTCCGTAGCGCACGAGCGGTGGCTTTGAGTCTGCCATAGATTCGCCGAAAAGGGTCCGGGTCTGGGGCTTTAGAGTTCCAGGCATCGGAGACGGTTGTGAAAGCCATCTAGTTTTGTCCAAAATCGCTCAAAGCAGAAGCGAGGCTGCTTGTGGGCACGCGGCGTGTAGTCGAGAATAAGAGGGCAGTGATCCGATGCCACGGAGGCCAGGCAGTGGAGGAGGTGATGAGGGTTGTATGTCTCCCAAGTGGGGGTGCAAAGGACTCGGTCGTTGCGCACGAGGGTAGGATTTTCTTGTTCGTTCGACCAAGTATATCTTCTGCCATGGAGGTAGATGTCGCGAAGGGCGGAATCCTTGATGAAGCACCGGAAGCGGTTCATGGGCTGGTGTTGACGCGGCCGTTATTTTTATCCGCAAGAGAGGTAATCATGTTGAAGTCTCCACCAATAAGCCATGGCCCGCAATGGAGTCCCGGAGATCATGCAGCTCGGCTAAGAAAGTGAGCTTGTCCGGCTCGGATTGCAGCCCGTACACGCACGTTAGCCACCATGTGTTGGAGCCAGAGAGGGAGGAGACGGTGGCAGAAACATGATAAGTGCCAATGGTACGGTTGGCAAGGGCAATCAGATCCACACACCATGTCATGAGGATGCCTCCGCGCATTCCGTCGGCGGGAAGGAAGTAGAAGTCCGAAAATTGTTTGCCAAGCGTCTCAAAGACGAGTGTGGGAGTGACCACGGCCAGCTTGGTCTCTTGCAAGCATACGATGAGGGGGGAGGCCGAGGAGATGACCGTTTGGACGGCAGTGCGTTTAGCTTTGCAATTGAGGCCATGCACATTCCAGAAAATAAGTTTATTGCAATTATCCATGGAAAGGTGGGGGGCGTGTGGAGTAGGACTGGAGCTAGAGCTAAGCCACGGCAAGGAGAGGCTGGCCCGAGGCGCAGGTTGCGATCAAGTCTCGCGACACGTTCCAGCCGAAGAAGTCCGCGAAGGCGAGCACGACATCCATGGCGAGTGGGCGATCAAAAAGGTTGGAGTACTTGGCAAGTATCTCAGCCGAGAGCGACTCGTTGTCTTTGAGTAGTCCCAGCTTGCACAAAAGGACCCGCTTGGCCTTGGTCTCGGAGTCGAACCCTCCGTCTTGCTTTGCAATGCGCCCGCTGCACCGGGGGTGTAGTTGGGAGGGATGTCGCTGCGCCTGCGCTTTGGAGTTGGAGTGTCTAGGATGGGCGCTGACTCAACATGCAAGGCTTGGATGTAGCCAAGGACGTGGGGAGGAACAGCACAGGAGGCGGTTCCGTTCGACGTGCATGGCGGTAGCTGCATGGGCAGAGCCGGATTTTCGCCACGCGGGGCCGCCCCACTGGGCACGGGTGTGGAGAGATCGCACACGCTGGTGGGTTCCAGGATCGCTGGTTGGTCGTCCAGGATCGGGGAATCTACTGTGGGCCCAGGGGGTGGGCAAGCGACAGCTGTTGGTGCCTGGCCAATGGCTGGTGGGTTGATCTCCTGTAGTGGGGTGACCGAGGCGGGAGGGGCTGCCTGGGCGTCCTCAGGATCCAGAAAAGGCGACTCGTGGGCCGAGGTGGAGGGGTGGGGCCATAGTATTGACAAAACCGGGGGAGAAGTAGAACCACCCGGATTGGCCGCATGCAGGGGACCATTGGGGGTCTCGGCAGTCTCCAGAACAAGTGACAGATTTGATGCAGGGGGCGGTGAGCGGGCCCGGGGCAGGGTCACGATCAGCTAGAGGCATGGTCAAAGGAGGATTTCGAATGTCGGGGACCCTGGTCTGCGCAGGGATAGGGTTGGTGGTAGCCGGCAGCGTCTCAGGCGTGACGCAAGGCCGCAGGGCAGCAAGAGGGCCCACCGGTGGTGGCACGAGCCTGGTGTGTACCGGAGCGCGACATGGCAACCTGCCAGTGGCTAGGCAGGGGCCCAGGATCCCACGCCACTCCCGATGCAGAGGGGGTGGCGCATGGTGGCGATGGCGGAGAAGCCACGGTTGGGGGTGCGGCGAGCCTGCCTGCTTCCGGAAGAACGCAGAAAGTCGTGGCGGCATGGCCAAGCGTCCGGGCAGGGAGGGGAGCCACGGTCGAAGGCGTCGGCTCGCCGTCATAAGGCGGTGGTGGCGGCAGCGGCGGTGAAGGGAAGCGGTAATTGACTGAACAACGGACGTGGATGGACACCGGGAAACGCATGACCGGAAGCGCAAAATGCTCGACGCGGTCAGGATCAGCCCCGGCAAACGCATCCGTCTCCTCGAGCAGCAGTTCAGAAGTGCGGGGCATCCCATCGGGGTTCGTCATCCAAGCCTCAAGCTTGAAGATGGAGAGATCATTGCCATCTGCAGTTTCAGGAGCAAGGCGGCCAACCATGCAGAACGGGGAGAGGAGCTGAACGACCGACGAGATATCCCAGCCATGCCCCGGGATGCCAAAGATTTCGATATCCACGCGGATGCGCATGCTGAGCGGCTCAGCGCCGGCGAGGCGGCTCCATGGCTGGAAGATCAGGCGGAAGTTGGGGCCGCGGACAGGGGCCATGTCCACTCGCGCCTGGGTGGCTGGGTCGGGGAAGCAGCGGAGGAATTCCTCACTGTGGGTGTTTTCACCACAAGTGTTTGCAAACAAGATCAGAAGGTTCATAAATGGGTGGTTCATGCGGTACAGCCGGTTGTTCCTCAATACTTGAGATGGTCTGAGCACACGATATCATGGAGCAGGGCGGATCACCCGCCGTGGGTTGATAACCCGGGTCATTTGGCCCTTGTGGTGGCCCCTCAAGTTGGTGGTTATAAATTCACTAAGGTGCTTATGGATGGTGGTGGCAGTATCAACATCTCGTATTATGACACTTTTCGCCGGTTGAATTTAGCTAACAAGGATCTTAAGCTGTCTTCCATAGTCTTCCATGGTGTGGTGCCTGGTAAGTCGGCGTATCTTGTGGGAAAAATTTCCCTGGAAGTAGCCTTTGGTGATGACTGTGATTACAGAGCAGAGATGATGTGGTTTGAAGTGCTAAAAAAAGAGTCTGTATCATGCTTTGTTCGGACGGCCGGCTTACGCTAAGTTCATGGCTCACCCTTGCTATGTCTATTTACAGCTGAAGATACCAGGGCGAAAGGGCACAATAACGGTCCATGGTGATCAGAAAGTCGCCTTAGAATGTGAGGGAGGAGATGCGGCTTATGAAGAGTCAACTTGTGCTACGGAGGAGCTTAAGTTTTACAAGGATAATGTTGACCCGACTGAGATGACCCCTCTGAACAAGCCCACTACTGAGGAGGATCCTTTGTTAAAATTTAAGTCGGCTAATCATACTAAGCAAGTTGATTTTGTCCCTGGTGACTCATCTAAGCAGTTCACTGTGGGGGCTAATATGGATCATAAATAGGAAAGTGCGCTCATCGAGTTCATCCATGAGAATCGGGACATCTTTGCATGGAAACATTGTGACATGCCGGGTGTACCGAGGGAATTCGCTGAGCACACTCTCAATGTGGATCCTAAATTTAAGCCTATCAAATAGTTCTTCCGTCGTTTCAACAAAGAATGATGTAAGGCTATTGGAGAAGAGGTAGCCCAGCTCTTAGCAGCTGGGTTTATCGTGGAAGTCTTTCACCCAGAGTGGTTGGCTAACCCTGTGCTTGTACTCAAGAAAATGGCACATAGCGTATGTGTGTTAACTACACAGATCTTAACAAGGCTTGTCTAGCTGATGCATTTGCTCTCCCCTGTATCGGCCAGATCATTGATGCAACGGTGGGTTGTGAGAGCTTATGCTTCCTGGATGCTTATTCTGGCTATCATCAAATCAAGATGGCAGTTAAAGACCAAGCGAAGACGGCTTTCATCACACCTTTTGGAGCTTTCTGCTATGTTTCTATGCCTTTTGGGCTCGAGAGTGCTCAAGCAATTTATGAGCGCTGCGTTCACAATTATTTTCACAGTCAGATTGGGCGCAACATTCATGCTTATGTGGATGATATTTTGGTTAAGTCTAGGAAGAAGGAGACTCTCCTGAATGATCTGAAAGAAACTTTTGACAATTTCCGGGTCTACAAAATGATGCTTAACCCGGCCAAGTGTGTCTTTGGTGTGCCTGCAGGTAAGCTGTTGGGGTTTCTGGTTTTAGAATGGGTCATTGAAGCTAACCCGGAGAAGATAAAGGCTATAACTTCTCTTTCTAAGCCGGCGTGTGTCAATGAACTCCAGCGTTTGGCGGGTCGCATTGTGGCTTTAAGCTGATTCATAAGTCGCCTGGGAGAGAAGGCAATTCCTTTATATCAGATGATGAAAAGACAGATCACTTTGTCTGGAGTGATGCTGCCAATGAGGCGTTTGAGGCGCTCAAGAAATAATTAGCTGGGCCGCCCATCCTTGCCGCTCCCACTGAAAAAGAGCATTTGCTCTTGTACGTGGCGGCTAATAATAAGGCAGTCAGTGTAGTAGTTGTTGTGGAGCACAAGGAGGCGGGTAAGGAGTACCCAGTTCAGCGACCGGCTTATTATGTCAGTGAGGTATTGACTGAGTCCAAGCAACGATATCCACATTGGTAGAAATTGGTATTGGGGTGTTTATGGAAAGTCGCAAGTTGAAGCATTATATTCTTGTTCATCCTATTATTGTGGTCAGCTATGCTCCTTTAGGTGATATTATTCAAAACAGAGAAGCCACAACTCAGATAGCTAAGTGGGCGATTGAACTTGGACTTCATAATTTGAAGTATGTGCCAAGAACAACCATCAAGGCTCAAGCTTTGGTGGATTTCATAAATGATTGGACAAAGTTGCAGGCACCTGAAGAGAAGCCTCGCAACACATATTGGATTATCCACTTTGATGGGTCCAGGCAGTTGGAGGGCTCGGGGGCTGGAGTTATTTTGACTTCCCCACAAGGTGAAAAATTCTGTTATGTTTTAAGGCTAATGTTTCCTTGTACTAATAATGCAGCTGAGTATGAGGCTTTACTCCATGGGCTTCACATGGCTTAGGAGATGAATTTAAGTTGGGTCAGGTGCCTGGGTGACTCTGACCTCGTGGTTGAGCAAGTCTCAGGCAAGTGGGACTCTAAAGACCCGCTCATGGCAGCTTACTAACGGGTGGTTGATAATATTGCTGGTCACTTTAAGGGTTATCAGGTGGATCATAGTGATCGACGGAAAAATGAGGCGACTGATGCATTGTCCCGGCTTGGGTCTCAGCGTAAGCCGGTGCCCCCTAATATATTACTCGATGTGTTAAACAATCCTTCCGTCAAGTTACCGTCTGAAGAAGACCTTGCTATCCCTGACCCACAGGCGCAATTGGTGGCGGCACTTCATGCTATTCCTGACTGGACGTTGCCTTATCTGGCTTATATGACTTGGGGCGAGTTACCCGAGGATGAAACTTTAGCACGACAGATCACGAGGAGGAATAATCCTATGACTATTATCGACGGCGAGTTACACCGATGCAGTGTGACGGGCGTGTTCCAACGTTGTGTTTCTCCTGAGGAGGGCCGTGAAATTTTACAAGAGATTCGTGAAGGTGATTGTTGTCATCATGCCAGCTCAAAATCTTTGGTGGCCAAAACTTTTCGTCATGGGTTTTACTGGTTAACGACTCACGGTGATGTAGATGATATTGTTAGCAAGTGTGATGGGTGTTAGAAATTCTCCAGACAAGCTCATGTGTCAGCTCAGGAATTACGGATGATCCCAATAACTTGGCTGTTTGCGGTGTGGGGGGCTTGATATGGTTGGACCATTCAAGATGTCTAAGGATAAGAAGACCCACCTTATGGTGGCGGTTGACAAGTTTACCAAGTGGGTTGAGGCGGAGCCAGTAAGCAATTGTGATGCGGTGACTGCATTTCAGTTTGTTAAAAAGTTGACCTTCGGCTTTGGTTATCCCCATAGTATCATCACTAATAATGGCACTAATCTATCTAAGAGTGCTATGAAAGAGTTCTGTAAAAGATAGCATATCCGTCTTGATGTTTTCTTAGTGTCTCATCCACAGTCTAATGGTTAAGCAGAATGGGCTAACCAAGAAATTTTGAGAGGCATTAAGCCTCGGCTTATGGTTCCTTTGGAGCAAACACTGGGTTGTTGGGTTGAAGAGCTTCCTTCAGTCCTTTGGAGTATCAGAACCACCCCCAATAGATCAATAGGCTATACGCCTTTCTTCATGGTTTATGGCGCAAAGGCCATTCTCCCAAGCGATATCCGTCATGACTCACCCAGGGTGGTGGCCTACGTTGAAGCTGACGATGAGACAATGTGTCGGAATGCTTTGATGCTTTGGATGAAGAACGTGATCTTGCAGCGGCCCGGCCAGCGATTTATCAACAAGGCCTGCGTCGCTATCATTGCCGCTGAGTCAAAACTCAGGAGTTTCAAGAGGGCGACTTAGTGCTCCGACTGATTCAAGATCAGACAGGCATGCATAAGCTGTCCCACCTTGGGAAGGACCTTCTGTGGTTAGCAAGAATCTCAACAATGGCTCATATTATCTCATTGATATACTTGAGCACAAGAAATCGGGTACTTCTGAGCAAGAGACCAACAAGCCGTGGAACATTGCTCATCTTGGGCCTTACTACACTTGAGTCATTTGCTCTCATCATTGTATATACCTTCATTGATGTACAAACCTTTTTATGATCAGCATAATAAAGCCGGCATCCCCAAATTTCAGGGCCTCTGTCGTTTCATCTCAATTTTTCTGAGCAAGAGTTATTATTGATTAGTGAAGGTCACTTGGGGGTTTCCTGCTCAATGAGCATAGCTTTATAACCCTCTTGATCGGCTTTCATGCCATATTGTAGGTCTTTTGGGGGCTTCCTGCTCAATGAGCATAGCTTTATAACCCTCTTGATCGGCCTCCATGGCATATTATAGGTCATTTGGGGGCTTCCTACTCAATGAGTATAGCTTTCATACCCACTTGGCCGGCTTTCATGCCATAACTGGGTTAAACATGCATGTTTGCAACTTGCTACTCCGCCAGGTGAACCGCCATACTCTTGACATTTAATATTTTCAATAAGACCCTGAACTCGTCAAGGTTAAAACGGCAACCTATGTCACATGAGAGTCGGCTTATAATGAGCTAGGATAAACTCACATGTTTGATGTAGTCTCTCTGCTATGTGGCCCGTTTGTACTCTTAACAGTCAATCTTTTCAATAAGACCCTGAACTAGTTAAGATTTAAACGACGGATTTATGTCACGTGAGAGCCAGCTTACATGATGACAAGCTTTCATGCCAAACTTCTTTGAAGCAAAAAATTGAGTTTTTCAAAAAAACAATCTGTTTTGGTCGTGCCTTGCAAGCCGGCTTAACAAATATTGAGTTATATATACTCTCTATTTATGTTTTGCAGAAGGTTTTACACATGAGAAGTTACCAGGTCATATAAATACGGGTATATTGTTCAACATTGAACCTATTGAGGCTATAAGCCGCCAAAGTGATCTTTTCAAAGACTGGATATGCCTATAAGTCACCCTAGATTGTTGGGTTATTTAACTCGCCCTGGATGGTGACTATAAGTCGCCAGTACAAGATACTGTTGGATCTTTTACAGATTATATATCAAGATTTCAAGAAATTTGGCAAAGTTGAAAGGCCAAATGTGCATATACAAGGCAAAATCAAAAAGATTATGTTGTTGTAGCATAGTTGGCAAAATATGCACGAAGGCATGTCAGAGAAGATAATTGTTTTTCAACTACCTATTACAAGGCTAAAGCTAAGCCCAAAAGTTTTCCGATCAAGTGTTTCTGGAGTTACATCACTCTGTTGAGCCGGCCTCAGTGTTGTCCGGGTTCTGGCCTGGCGGATTATTGTCGTCATGGCGCCTTGAGGTAGAGGCCCCTAGGTCATCCCGTACCAGCTCTTCATCGTCTACCATCTGGAGATCAGCCAATGTCCAGTCGATTCCAGTTAATGCCTCAAAGGTCGCCTAATTGTTAAGAATAAGAGAAGCGTCAATATCAAGAGCGAAGATATGCTTACACCTTTGAGGGATAAAGTCCGCCTTAATATGAGCATTGTCGCTGTCGTAAGCCGGTTGATACTTGGTCAAATCCAGCTCCTGTGCAAGTTGACATGCCAAGGGCCGCATCTCTCGGATGCATATATTGAAAATCAGCCTCTTCAAACACAGAACCATCATCATTGAACTCTGGACACCCGGCAGCCATCTCTTTCGGGTCTAACTCTAATTTGCAAGCTTTAGCTCGGATTAGGGCAACAAAGGCTCCTGCGCTGGCGGTTGATAATTTGAGATCCTCAATTTCCCCTAGCACTATTGAAATATGATCCAGTAGAGTCTCGATGAGGTTGGAGGTTCTTTGCCGTTTGATATGGCTACAAGAGTTAGAGGTGCGCCGGCATATAGCTACTCATACATAAAATAAACCGCCTTCAACCTCAAAAGCATGTTTTGACCAAGGCTTGCACTTCTTGCACGTGTTCACATGAGTTACTAGGCGGGTTAGAAATCACATATTATGAGTCACCAGGCGGGTTAAGGAAGTTTAAAGCAGATGATGAGATGCATGTTAAACTTTCGAAAGATGGTGGCTGTCATTTGAGAGATATGTTGTTTTAAGCCGATAACTCTTCAGTCACCAGTTTAAGCTGGGCTTCAGCATCTTCTGCTCTCTTCAGAAGATTGGCCTTCTCAGTTTCCAAGGCGGCTCTTGTTGGGAAACGTAGTAATTTCAAAAAAATTCCTAAGCACACGCAAGATCATGGTGATGCATAGCAACGAGAGGGGAGAGTGTGTCCATGTACCTTCGTAGACCGAAAGCGGAAGTGTTAGAACAATGCAGTTGATGTAGTCATACGTCTTCACGGCCCGACCGATCAAGCACCAAAACTACGGCACCTCCGAGTTCTAGCACACGTTCAGCTCGATGACGTCCCTTGAACTCCGATCTAGCCGAGTGTCGAGGGAGAGTTCCATCAGCACGACGGCGTGGTGACGATCTTGATGTTCTACCGTCGCAGGGCTTCGCCTAAGCACCACAACAATATTATGGAGGAGGACTATGGTGGAGGGGGGCACCGCACACGGCTAAGAGATCAATGATCAATTGTTGTGCCTAGAGGTGCCCCCTGCCCCCGTATATAAAGGATCAAGGGGGAGGGGGCGGCCGGCCTAGGAGGGGCGCGCCATGGGGAGTCCTACTCCCGGTGGGAGTAGGACTCCTCCTTCCCTTGTTGGAGTAGGAGAGAAGGAAAGAGGGGGAGAGGAATAAGGAAAAGGGGGCTGCGCCCCTTGTCCAATTCGGACCATAAGGGGGGCACAGGCCTCCTTCCTTTTGGCCTCTCTCCTCTATTCCCGTATGGCCCAATAAGGCTCATATATTCCCCGGCGAATTCCCGTAACTCTCCGGTACTCCGAAAAATACCCGAATCACTTGGAACCTTTCCGAAGTCCGAATATAGTTGTCCAATATATCGATCTTTACGTCTCGACCATTTCGAGACTCCTCGTCATGTCCCCTATCTCATACGGGACTCCGAACTCCTTCGGTACATAAAAAACACATAAACTCATAATATAACTGTCATCGAAACCTTAAGCGTGCGGACCCTATGGGTTCGAGAACAATGTAGACATGACCGAAACACATTTCCGGTCAATAACCAATAGCGGAACCTGGATGTTCATATTGGCGCCCACATATTCTATGAAGATCTTTATCGGTCAAACTGCATAACAACATACGTTGTTCCCTTTGTCATCGGTATGTTACTTGCCCGAGATTCGATCGTCGGTATCTCAATACCTAGTTCAATCTCGTTACCGGCAAGTCTCTTTACTCGTTACGTAATACATCATCTCGCAACTAACCCATTAGTCACATTGCTTGCAAGGCTTATAGTGATGTGTATTACCGAGAGGGCCCAGAGATACCTCTCCGACAATCGGAGTGACAAATCCTAATCTCAAAATACGCCAACCCAACAAGTACCTTTGGAGACACCTGTAGAGCACCTTTATAATCACCCAGTTACGTTGTGACGTTTGGTAGCACACAAAGTGTTCCTCCGGTAAATGGGAGTTGCATAATCTCATACTCATAGGAACATGTATAAGTCATGAAGAAAGCAATAGCAACTTACTAAATGATCGTGTGCTAAGCTAACGGAATGGGTCAAGTCAATCACATCATTCTCTTAATGATGTGATCCCGTTAATTAAATGACAACTCTTTGTCCATGTCTAGGAAACATAACCATGTTTGATTAATCAGCTAGTCAAGTAGAGGCATACTAGTGACACTCAGTTTGTCTATGTATTCACACATGTATCATGTTTCCGGTTAATACAATTCTAGCATGAATAATAAACATTTATCATGAAATAAGGAAATAAATAATAGCTTTATTAATGCCTCTAGGGCATATTTCCTTCAGTCTCCCACTTGCACTAGAGTCAATAATCTAGTTCACATCGCCATGTGATTTAACACCAATATTCACATCTTTATGTGATTAATACCCAATAGTTCACATCGTTATTAGCTAGAGTCAATAATGTACTTCACATTGCTATGTGATTAACACCCAAAGAGTACTAAGCTATGATCATGTTTTGCTTGTGAGAGAAGTTTAGTCAACGGGTCTGTCACATTCAGAGTCGTATGTATTTTGCAAATATTCTATGTCTTCAAGGCTCTGCATGGAGCTACTCTAGCTAATTGCTCCCACTTTTAATATGTATCCAGATTGAGACTTAGAGTCATCTGGATCAGTGTAAAAGTTTGCACCGATGTAACTTTTACAACGAACTCTTTTATCACCTCCATAATCGAGAAACATCTCCTTAGTCCTCACTAAGGATATTCTTGACCGCTGTCCAGTGATCTACTATTAGCAAAATTGTATTCCTTTGCCAAACTCAAAGCAAGGTATATAATAGGTCTGGTTCATAGCATAGCATACTTTACAGAACCTATGACTGAGGCATAGGGAATGACTTTTCATTCTCTTTCTATTTTTTGCCATGGCCGGGTCTTGAGTCTTACTCAACTTCACACCTTGCAACACAGGCAAGAACTCCTTCTTTGACTGTTCCATTTTGAACTTTTCAAAAAAATTATCAAGGTATGTACTCATTCAAAAATCTTATCAAGCGTCTTGATCTATCTATATAGATCTTGATGCTCAATGTGTAAGCAGCTTCACCGAGGTCTTGCTTTGAAAAACTCTTATTCAAGTATCCTTTCATGCTATCTAGAATTTCTATATCATTTCCAATCAACAATATCTCATCCACATATAATATTAGAAATGCTACAAAGCTCCCGCTCACTTTCTTGTAAATACAGGCTTCTCAAAAAGTCTGTATAAAACCATATGCTTTGATCAACTCATCAAAGCGTATATTCCAACTCCGAGAGGCTTGCACCAGTCCATAAATTGATCGATGGAGCTTGCACACTTTGTTAGCACCTTTAGGATTGACAAAACCTTCTGGTTGCATCATATACAACTCTTCTTTAATAAATCCATTAAGGAATGCAGTTTTCCTTTTGCCAGATTTCATAAAATTTGGCAATTGCTAACATGATTCAGACAGACTTAAGCATCGATACGAGTGAGAAAATCTCATCGTATTCAACACCTTGAACTTGTCGAAAAACCTTTCACAACAAGTGTCCCTCGTGGCCGCCTCCTCTGTTGCTTGACGTCCACTCCAAGTCTCATGGATCACGTTTGTTCCAAAAAGATCGCTCCCAAAGGTTTCATTCCGTTTGGACTCCGTTTGATATTCCTTTTCTTCTAAACACTGAAATAGGCAAAAAAATAGCAATTCGGGTTGGGCCTCCGGTTAGTAGGTTAGTCCCAAAAATGATATAAAAGTGTAAAGTAAAGCCCATAAACATCCAAGACAGGTAATATAATAGCATGGAACAATCAAAAATTATAGATACGTTGGAGACGTATCAGCGACCCATGCCACGAGACTTCGCTGCTTTAGTCTTCTTTGTGGGTGGGGCGGCTGTTAGCTTTTTCTTCCAGAAAGAAGAGTCGGCCTATATACATACATGAGCAATAATTTAAAGGATATGAAGTACAGGAGATAGATAAACATGATGAAGATTCATTCCAAACACTTACAGGAGGAGCTGGGTTAAGAATGCAGAAAGGATTCAGCCCCACTTTACTGCAGTTTTCTAAAGATTCCCCAAGCAGCATCTTAACTGTGTCATTGATCTCTTTATCAGTCAAGTGTGTTTGATTGTAAAGTTGTGGGTCCTTTGTATCACCAGTGTATTGGCACATTAAGCTGTTGCGCCGGCTCACCGGTAAAATCCTCCATGTGACCCAGCAACGGGTCAGATCAACTCCAGTTAAGTCGTTGGATATTAAAGCCCTTATGTTTGAAAATGTGGGGGCATACTTGGTGCATTCTGCGGCAGTCAATCGACTCGGAAGCTCGCTGTTGGTGCTGAGCCGATAGGGGCGATAACCCGGCAAGGGATTTTCTCTAGCTGGAGAGGGCTCTCTACAATAAAACAAGGTATAGTTCCAGTCCTTGGGGTGGCTGGGCAGTGCAGCTAAGGGGAAGGTTACATCTCTCTGCCTTTGGATTGAAAGACCTCCAAGTTCTAAACTGAGCCGATCAGTCATTTCGGTTTGGCGGTTGATATAAAAGAAATCTTTGAAAAGGTCAATAGTGGGCTCCTCTTGAAGGTACAATTCATAGAATACTTGAAAGTGACATAGATTGGAGACGAAATTGGGTCCGATGTCTTGGGGTTGAAGATTGTAAAAATGCAAGGCTTCCCGGAAGAACTTTGACCCGGGAGGTGAAAAGCCACGGAGGAGGTGATCCGAAAAAATAACAAATTCACCCTCTCCGGGTTGAGGAGTAGTTTCAGGACAGGGAAACCTCCAGTGAATAACCTCTTTAGCTGGCAAGACCCCCATGTCAACATACTCTTTTAGCATGAGCGCTCGGAGACTCTGGAGGCAATCCAATCGTAAGAAGTGGGATTCTTGGTCATGATTGACCGGGTTAAAAAGTTGTGACCATGGAATAAAAGTATGGAGGGTTAAAATTGTAATGGTAAGCCGCCCAAGTGATTACATGTTTTTTCAGCAGTAAAGAGCTAGTTATGGTCAAAAGACTACACATTACTGTGAGCCATTACGAAATTATGAGCCGCCCTAGCCATGGAGTGAAGTAAGTATCAGGTTATGAGAATATGGCGGTTTAAGTTATGAAAGTATAAGCCGACATCATGTTGGCGGGTTAATTGAAAGAAGAAGTTTTTGGGCCTCTTGGCGGGTTACAAATTCAGCGTTAAAGTCGCCCGAAAGGTGAAAGGCGGGTCAATTGTCTGTGGATCCAAGATTGCTGAAATTTTGTGAAGTATGGGACAAACAAGTTTCACAAGTTTGCAGCTATGTTCACGGATCTACAAACAGTGCAAAAAGGAAAATAATTGCTAGACCTAAAAGGGGCGGTGGTGAAAAAACTAGTAAGTTGTATATTCGTTCTGAAGAGGAAGCAAACTACACAAGATATAAAATGAAGGCTAAACTGCTACCACATTATTCCTACTTCGTTTGGGATTGAAGTACCAGTTCTAATTAGAAGAACAAGAAGAATCTAGATGAACACCGATGAACTCTATGGACTTGGATGACCTAATGTGGATCCGAGGGAGGAAAATAAGAATACCTGATGGTGTTGAAGTAGAGAGGACGCACGCCGCTGAGCTCTGGTTAACAACGGGTCAATGCAGCGGCCTTGATGAAGCAGCTGGCGAGGTTCGGCTGGTGCAGTGAAGCGTCGGTCGTGGTGGTTGTTGTGAGGAAGACAAAGGAGTGGAGGCGATGGGGTGAAAGTGAAAAAGGGCAACCCCGCCATGCCTATTTATAAGGGAAAATGGAACAGTGAAACGGTAGGCCCAAAGATCGAGGAGGTGTCATAATTATCACGAGAGAAGAGGCGCCTCGATTTTCAGAATGGTTGATTAATGCAAAGATCCGTTGTGACGTCATGAGTTTTTTTTTTAATTTATGAATATGGCACCATCTTTTTGTATGGCGGGTCATGAAGAACTGTTCAAGGTTGAAGTTTTAGAAGAACCAAAGAAGACTCGCCAACCGGAGAGTAAAGATTGACATGAACAGGTTCAAATCAATCTGGGGCCTAATGTTGGGGATATAACCCCGTGGTGTGACCCACCCAGGAGGGGCCGGGTTACACTGTTGGCGACTTAGTGATAAAGCCTAGGCAGGCCCATGAAGCCAAGACATGAAGCCTGGAGGCGGCTTACGAGGCGGGCCGATTGAAGGCCGAAGACCCAGAGATGGCGCGTGACCCGGAGGTGTGAGCTGCCCGACGGCGATTTGTCAAAGAAGGCAAGGTCATGTAGAGCCAATGTCGGTTATGAAGTATAAGCCGGTCCGGACTCTTGTAAGCCCAGCGCCTCGACCTATGTATATAAAGGTGAGCCCCTGCGACGGATAAACTTAAGTTACAATCGATCGATAGCTAGGTTAAGCCATTCCGCTCCCTTGTAATTGATACTCAATCAATACAACACAAAGCAGGACGTAGGCTTTTACCTCGATCATGAGAGGCCGAACCTGGGTAAACTCGTGTCTCTCGTGCCGCTCAACCCCTTTAAGTTAATCACCGTAGCCATGCCCTCTCACCTAAGTCCTTTCACGAGGGCATCTGTCGTGACAAAACCATGACACCAGGCACTGGCGATGTTTTTGCATTGTTACCTTGTTGAAGGCATTGCTCGGATATGCTCGGAGTAATTCTTCGGGGAGAAAACATAGGTGCTGAAATCGATCTAGTCGGCCTAACTAAACCAAAGATTTGAAGAATAAATATGAGGCTATAAGTAATCATGCATATAAGACATCAAAAGAAGACTCAAATAACTTTCATGGATAAAATAGATCTGATCATAAACTCAAAGTTCATTGGATCCCAACAAACACATCGCAAAAAAGAGTTACATCAAATAGATCTCTAAGGGACCATTGTATTAAGAATCAAAAGAGAGAGAGAGGAAGCCATCTAGCTAGTAAATACGGACCCGTAGGTCTACAATGAACTACTCACACATCATCGGAGAGGCACCGATGAGGATGACGAACCCCTCTGTGATGGTGTCTAGATTGGATCTGGTGGTTCTGGAACTTTGCGGTGGATGGAATTGTTTTTCGTCGACTCCCCTAGGGTTTTTGGATTTTTGGGGTATTTACGAAGCAAAGAGGCGATGAAGGAGGCGGCCAAGGTGGGAACAACCCACCAGGGCACGCCTGGGGAGGCGGCCGAGGTGGGCACAACCCACCAGGGCGAGCCTGGGCCCCCAGGTGCTGATAACCCACAAGTGTAGGGGATCGCAACAACTTTCGAGGGTAAAGTATTCAACCCAAATTTATTGATTCGACACAAGCGGAGCCAAAGAATATTATTGAGGATTGGCAGTTGAGTTGTCAATTCAACCACACCTGGATAACTTAGTATCTGCAGCAAAGTATTTAGTAGCAAAGTAGTATGATAATAAATGTAACATTGGCAAAAGTAAAGATAATAGTTTTGTAGTAATTGTAACAGTAGCAACGGAAAAGTAAATAAACGAAACACAAGATGTGAAAAGCTCATAGGCATTGGATCAGTGATGGATAATTATGTCGGATGCGATTCCTCATGTAATAGCTATAACATAGGGTGACACAGAACTAGCTCCAATTCATCAATGTAATGTAGGCATGTATCACGTATATAGTCATACGTGCTTATGGAAAAGAACTTGCATGACATCTTTTGTCCTACCCTCCCATGGCAGCGGGGTCCTAGTGGAAACTAAGGGATATTAAAGCCTCCTTTTAATAGAGAACCGAAACAAAGCATTAGCATATAGTGAACATGAACTCCTCAAACTACGGTCATCACCGAGAAGTATCCCGATTATTGTCACTTCGGGGTTGTTGGATCTTAACACATAATAGGTGACTATAGACTTGCAAGATAGGATCAAGAACACACATATATTCATGAAAACATAATAGGTTCAGATCTGAAATCATGGCACTCAGGCCCTAGTGACAAGCATTAAGCATAGCAAAATCATAGCAACATCAATCTCAGAACATAGCAGATACTAGGGATCAAACACTAACAAAACTAACTTGATTACGTGGTAAATCTCATCCAACCCATTACCGTCCAGCAAGCCTACGATGGAATTACTCACGCACGGCGGTGAGCATTATGAAATTGGTGATGGAGGATGGTTGATGATGACAACGGCGACGAATCCCCCTCTCCGGAGCACCGAACGGACTCCAGATCAGCCCTCCCAAGAGAGATTAGGGCTTGGCGGCGGCTCTGTATCATAAAACGCGATGTAACTTCCTCTCTGATTTTTTTTTCTCCGCGAGACGGAATATATAGAGTTGGAGTTGAGGTCGGCAGAGCCGCAGGGGGCCCACGAGACAGGGGGCGCGCCCCCACCCTCGTGGAAAGGGTGTGGGCCCCCTGGTCTTGATTCTTTCGCCAATATTTTTTATATTTTCTGAAACTTGCCTCCGTGGGTTTTCAGGTCATTCCGAGAACTTTTGTTTTCCACACATAAAACAACATCATGGCAGTTCTGCTGAAAACAGCGCCAGTCCGGGTTAGTTTCACTCAAATTATGTAAGTTAGAGTCCAAAACAAGGGCAAAAGTGTTTGGAAAAGTAGATACGTTGGAGACGTATCAACTCCCCCAAGCTTAAACCTTTGCTTGTCCTCAAGCAATTCAGTTGATAAACTGAAAGTGATAAAGAAAAACTTTAACTCTGTTTGCTCTTGTTGTTGTAAACATGCAAAGCCAGCATTCATGTTTCAGCAAATATTATGAACTAACCATACTCACAATAACACTTAGGTCTCACAATCACTCATATCAATGGCATAATCAGCTAGCGAAGCATAATAATAAAACTCGGATGACAACACTTTCTCAAAACAATCATAATATGATATAACAAAATGGTATCTCGCTAGGCCTTTCTGAGACCGCAAAACATAAATGCAGAGCACCTTTAAAGATCAAGGACTCACTAGACATTGTAATTCATGGTAAAAGAGATCCTGTCAAGTCATACCCAATATAAACCAATAGTAATGAATGCAAATGACAATGTGCTCTCCAGCGGGTGCTTTTTAATAAGAAGGTGATGACTCAACATAAAAGTAAATAGATAGGCCCTTCGCAGAGGGAAGCAGGGATTTGTAGAGGTGCCAGATCTCGATTTTAAAATAGAGATTGAATAACATTTTGAGCGGCATACTTTCACTGTCAACGCAACAACTATGACATGGCTGTATCTTCCATACTACATGCATTATAGGCAGCTCCCAAACAGAATGGTAAAAGTTTATACTTCCCCACCACCAACGAGCATCAATACATGGCTTGCTCGAAACAACGAGTGCCTCCAACTAACAACAGCCCTGGGGGAGTTTTGTTTAATTATATTGATTTGCTTTGATCTTTTTGGATCATGGGACTGGGCATCCTGGTTACCGGCCCTTTCTCGTGAATGAGGAGCGGAGTCCACTCCTCTTGAGAATAACCCACCTAACATGGAAGATAAAGGTGGCCCTAGTTGAAACATGAGCTGCTCGAGCATACAAAACAGAATTTCATTTGAAGGTTTGGAGTTTGGCACATATAAATTTACTTGGAACAGCAGGTAAATACCGCATATAGGAAGGTATGGTGGACTCATTGGGATAACTTTGGGGTTTAAGGAGTTTGGATGTACAAGCAGTATTCTTGCTTAGTACACGTGAAGGCTAGCAAAAGATTGGGAAGCGATCAACTAAGAGAGCGACAACAGTCATGAACATGCATTAAAATTAATTCACACCGAGTACAAACATTAGTAGGATATAATCCACCATGAACATAAATATCGTGAAGGCTATGTTGATTTGTTTCAACTACATGCGTGCACATGTGGCAAGTCAAGTCACTCAATTTATTCAAAGGAGGATACCATCCCATCATACCACGTCATAATCATTCTAATAGCATGTTGGCACGCAGGGTAAACCATTATAACTCATAGCTAATCAAGCATGGCACAAGCAACTATAATCTCTAAATGTCATTGCAAATATGTTTACTTCATAATAAGCTGAATCAGGAACGATGAACTCATCATATTTACAAAAACAAGAGAGGTCGAGTTCATACCAGCTTTTCTCATCTCAATCAGTCCATCATATATCGTCATTATTGCCTTTCACTTGCACGACCGAACGATGTGTATAATAATAATAGTGCACGTGCATTGGACTAAGCTGGAATCTGCAAGCATTCAACTCAAGAGAGAAGACAAAGTAATATGGGCTCTAAGTTAAATAAACAATCATGCATATGAGAGCCACTAAACATTTTCAATATGGTCTTCTACTCTCGCCCCCCAAAGGAAAGAAAAGAAAAGAAAACTATTTACACGGGAAAGCTCCCAACAAGTAAGAAGAAGAACGAGAAATCTTTTTCGGTTTTCATTTTAATTTCTACTACAAGCATGGAAATTAAACTAACTAATTTTTTTGGTTTTTCTCAAGGTTTATCAAACACACAAGAACAAAACTAGAAAAAGAAAATTAAACTAGCATGGATAATACAATGAAAGAGTATGAGCATCGACGACTAGAATAGTGTGTGAACATGAATGTAAAGTCAGTGAGAAATACGTACTCCCCCATGCTTAGGATTTTGGCCTAAGTTGGTCTAATGCCAAGGATAGCCTGGCTGATATCCGTACTTGTAACTGGGGTCGTACTGACATGCGGCAGCAAATGCCTCTTGAGCTGCGGCATGTTGGCGAGCCGCCTCCACTCTCCCCTCGTGTTCAGCTGCTTCCTCCCTGGTAACAACATATCTTCCTTTTGCCTGGTAATCAAAAAGGAAAGGGGCAGGAAGAGTAACATGGACAGCACTACGCCTGTCAAAGATTAGTCGATACTGAAGGAATTGTTCATTCCTCTTAAGAAAATGATGTTGGACCATAGCGTCATAATCTAAATAAGCGGGAGGCAACATCATATCACCCTCTCGAGGGGCTATACCAAGATAATTTGCCACACGGGTTGCATAAATTCCTCCAAATAAATCTCCAGCTCTACCATTATTATGCAACCTACGTGCAACTATTGCCCCCAAGTTATAATCTTTATATCCTAACACAGCACTCTTGAGGACACAAAGATCAGGCACATACATATGACATGCTTCATCTTTACCATTAATGCTTCTACCAATGAAGAGAGCAAAATAATGTATAGTAGGAAAATGAATGCTCCCTATGGTAGCTTGTGCAATATCCCTAGATTCTCCCACAGTAATACTAGCAAGGAAATCTCTAAATTCAGATTTGTGGGGATCATTAATATTGCCCCACTGTGGAAGTTTGCAAGCAGTTGTAAAATCCTCTAAGTCCATGGTATAAGATGTATCATAGATATCAAATAGGACACTCGAAGAATTACGTGTACATTTATGTTTAAACCTTCACACAAATGAATCAGTCAATTGATAGTACTGAGGACACTTATCTTGTAAGAAGTCCTACAGATCGGCATTACGCACATACGCGTCAAATTCCTCCTTAAAGCCCGTTTCGACCATAAAATCATCAGATGGCCACTCACAAGCTCGTACTTCTGCGTCCCTCGGTAGCTCATCGTCTTGCTCACGTATAGCAATCCTGGGTCCTTTCTTTACTGAGGAACCACCTTGGTACATTCTCCTAGACATAATTGTTTTTCTGAAAAATTTCTGAAATTTTAGTAACTTCAAAATAAAAGTGAATAAAACTAAACAAGATTGGTATCAACTACTCCTAGAAGTGCCTAGATCCTATATCATGCATTAGAATCACTTGGGACCTCATAAATTTAACATGCAATTTCAAGAACAGGGTCACCTATGCAGCAAAAATTTGCAATGAATAAAGCACTAGAACAAAAACTAATTGGACCAATGGAGGAGTCACATACCAAGCAACAATCTCCCAATGCAGTTTTGTGAATGGAGCTTTGAGCAAGGAGATCGAAAATCGCAGCAAAATAAGCTAGAACTCGTGCTTGAGCTGGATGAGGATTTTTTGGGAAGAAGATGGAGTGTGTGGGTGCTGGCATAAGTGGAGGGGGGCCACCAGGGGCCCACGAGACAGGGGGGCGCGCCCAGGGGGTGTGGGCGCGCCCTCCACTCTCATGGCCTGGTGCTTGCCCCTCCTGCAGTGATTTCAGTGCCTAAAATCCTCAAATATTCCGTAAAAAATCATACTAAATAACAGAAAGTAAAAAGAGGGTACAGAAGGTTGTGCCTTCTAGTTTCATCCATCTCATGATCATCAAAATGAATCCACTAACAAGGTTGATCAAGTCTTGTTAACAAACTCATTCCGAATAACACGGAACCGGAGAAATTTCGAATAACACTAGGTTACCTCAACGGGGATATGAACATCCCCCAACAATAAGAATTTCATACTTTTTCTTGACAGTAGGAAGAGGAAATTCAAAACCTCCAATAATGATAGTTGGAACTTTTCCAATAGAATTGATGCTATGAACTTGAGATTGTTTCCTCGGAAAGTGTACCGTATGCTCATTACCATTAACATGAAAAGTGGCATTGCCTTTGTTGCAATCAATAAAAGCCCCTGCAGTATTCAAAAAGGGTCTACCAAGGATAATCGACATACTATCGTCCTCGGGAATATCAAGAATAACAAAGTCCGTTAAGATAGTGACATTTGCAACCACAACAGGCACATCCTCACAAATACCGACAGGTATAGCAGTTGATTTGTCAGCCATTTGCAAAGATATTTCAGTAGGTGTCAACTTATTCAATTCAAGTCTACGATATAAAGAGAGAGGCATAACACTAACACCGGCTCCAAGATCACATAAAGCAGTTTTAACATAGTTTCTTTTAATGGAGCATGGTATAGTTGGTACCCCGGGATCTCCAAGTTTCTTTGGTATTCCACCTTTAAAAGTGTAATTAGCAAGCATGGTGGAAATTTCAGCTTCCGGTATCTTTCTTTTATTTGTAATGATATCCTTCATATACTTAGCATAAGGATTTAATTTAAGCATGTCAGTTAAGCGCATACGTAAGAAGATAGGTCTAATCATTTCAGCAAAGCACTCAAAATCCTCATCATCATTTGTCTTGGATGGTTTAGAAGGAAAGGGCATGGGTTTCTGAACCCATGGTTCTCTTTCTCTACCATGCTTCCTAGCAACAAAGTCTCTCTTATCATAACATTGATTCTTTGATTGTGGGTTATCAAGATCAACAGCAGGTTCAATCTCTACTTCGTTATTTTTGCTAGGTTGAGCATCAGCATGAACATTATCATTAACATTATCACTAGGTTCATGTTCATCACCTGATTGTGTTTCAGCATCAGAAATAGAAATATCATTGGGATTCTTAGGTGTGTCTACAACAGGTTCACTAGAAGCATGCAAAGTCCTATTGTTTTTCTTTTTCTTCTTTTTGGAAGAACTAGGTGCCTCTAAATTATTTCTCTGAGAATCTTGCTCGATTCACTTAGGGTGGCCTTCAGGATACAAAGGTTCCTGAGTCATTCTACTAGTTCTAGTAGCCACTCTGACAGCAAAGTCAGGTTTATTATTTAATTCATCGATCAAATCATTTTGAGCTTTAAGTACTTGCTCAGCTTGAGTAGCAACCATAGAAGCATATTTGCTAATGAGTTTAAGTTCACCTTTAACTCTAGCGATATAATCACTCACGCGTCCTATCTCGAAAGCATTATTCTTTAATTCTCTACCAACATAAGCATTAAAACTTTCTTGTCTAGCCATAAAGTCATCAAATTCATCTAAGCATGGGCTATGAAATTTAGTAGAGGGGATTTCAACTTTATCATATCTATAGAGAGAATTTACCTTTACTACATGTGTCGGGTTATCAAGACAATGTGTTTCTTCAACAGGCGGTATATTAAGACCATGTATTTCTTCAATAGGTGGTAAATTCTTCACATCTTCAGCTTTTATACCTTTTTCTTTCATTGATTTCTTTGCCTCTTGCATATCTTCAGGACTGAGAAATAGAACACCTCTCTTCTTCGGAGTGGGTTTAGGAATAGGCTCAGGAGTTGGCTCAATTGGTTCAGGAATTGCCTCAGGAATTGGCTCAGGCAGAGTCCAATTATTTTCATTAGTCAACATATTATTCAACAGTAATTCAGCTTCATCGACTGTTCTTTCCCTGAAAACACAACCAGCATAACTATCCAAGTAGTCCTTGGAAGCATCGGTTAGTCCATTATAAAAGATATCAAGTATTTCATTTTTCTTAAGAGGATGATTAGGCAAAGCATTAAGTAATCGGAGAAGCCTCCCCCAAGCTTGTGGGAGACTCTCTTCTCTGATTTGCACAAAATTATATATTTCCCGCAAGGCAGCTTGTTTCTTATGAGCAGGGAAATATTTAGCAGAGAAGTAATAAATCATATCCTGGGGACTACGCACACAACCAGGATCAAGAGAATTAAACCAAGTCTTAGCATCACCCTTTAATGAGAACGAAATATCTTAAGGATATAATAATAGCAAGACTTGTCATCATTAGTAAACAGGGTGGCTATATCATTTAACTTGGTAAGATGTGCCACAACAGTTTCAGATTCAAGGCCATAAAAAGGATCAAATTCAACCAAAGTAATTATTTCAGGATCAACAGAGAATTCATAATCCTTATCAGTAACACAGATAGGTGAAGTAGCAAAAGCAGGGTCAGGTTTCATTCTAGCATTAAGAGATTGTTGCTTCCATTTAGCTAATAACTTTTTAAGATCATATCTATCTTTACAAGCAAAGATAGCTCTAGCAGCTTCCTCTTCCATAACATAACCCTCAGGAACAACAGGTAATTCATAATCAGGGGAAGAACTTTCATCATCACTATCATCAATAATAGCATCTTCAATAATTTCATTCTCTCTAACCCAGCAAGTTGTTCATCAAGAAATTCACCTAATGGCAAAGTAGTATCACGCACATAAGTAGTTTCATCATAAGTATCATGCATATCATCAATAACATGCGACATATCAGAATTCATAGCAGTAGCAGGTTTAGGTGTTGCAAGCTTACTCAAAACAGAAGGAGAATCCAGTGCAGAGCTAGATGGCAGTTCCTTACCTCCCCTCGTAGTTGAGGGCAAAATCTTGGTTTTTGCGTCTTTCAAGTTCTTCATAGTGATCAATAGATATAAATCCCAAGTGACTCAAAGAATAGAGCTATGCTCCCCAGCAACGGTGCCAGAAATTAGTCTTGATAACACACAAGTGTAGGGGATCACAACAGCTTTCGAGGGTAAAGTATTCAACCCAAATTTATTGATTCGACACAAGGGGAGCCAAAGAATATTATTGAGTATTAGCAATTGAGTTGTCAATTCAACCACACTTGGATAACTTAGTATCTGCAACAAAGTATTTAGTAGCAAATTAGTATGATCATAAAGGTAACAGTGGCAAAAGTAAAGATAATAGTTTTGTAGTAATTGTAACAGTAGCAACGAAAAAGTAAATAAGAGAAACACAAGATGTGAAAAGCTCGTAGGCATTGGATCAGTGATGGTAATTATGTCGGATGCGATTCCTCATGTAATAGCTATAACATAGGGTGACACAGAACTAACTCCAATTCATCAATGTAATGTAGGCATGTATTCCGTATATAGTCATACATGCTTATGGAAAAGAACTTGCATGACATCTTTTGTCCTACCCTCCCGTGGCAGCGGGGTCGTAGTGGAAACTAAGGGATATTAAGGCCTCCTTTTAATAGAGAACCGGAACAAAGCATTAGCACATAGTGAATACATGAACTCCTCAAACTACGGTCATCACCGAGAAGTATCCCGATTATTGTCACTTCGGGGTTGTCAGATCATAACACATAATAGGTGACTATAGACTTGCAAGATAGGATCAAGAACACACATATATTCATGAAAACATAATAGGTTCAGATCTGAAATCATGGCACTCGGGCCCTAGTGAAAAGCATTAAGCATAGCAAAGTCATAGCAACATCAATCTCAGAACATAGTCGATACTTGTAACGCCCCAGATACAACTTTCCATATTCGTAACTCCAACTCTTGCCTTTTCCGGAGATGTGATATGTTATTTTCTCCGTGGTTGGGTTCTGTCTTTTGTTTTGCAGTTTGTTCATGTCATGCATTTCATCTCATAGCATCATGCGCATTGCATCGACATTGTTTTTATAAAACTTGCATCCGCTCGTAGTTGCCGCTCCTCGCATCTCTCCGTTGCGTTTGTTGGCCGTTCTGAGACCGACCGGGTTTTCAATTCCCTCTTGTCAAACCTCCTAACCTCTCTTGCCAGCTCGCAGCCCCCTCGCGCACGTGTCCGAAACTTCTCCCGGACCCGACCCGCTCAGTCATCACCGTTGGGTCCGGATCATCTCCAAACGTCTATAAAACATCTCCGTTTTCTTAATTGGACTCCCTAACATGTTTGTTTTTGACCGTTCATTCTAATCGGAGGGTCCGTTGTGCCCTAAGCTAACCAACCTACCTATATAACCAGTCAAACCCTAGCCTATCATGTCCAATCCACCAATCCTCCTCGCTGCCGCCACTCTCTCCATCAGGATCCCTCCCGATCCACTCCTCCACTCGTTTTGAGCACCGAACCAATCCCGCAGCCACCTCCCGATCCAAATCCTCCCCGACCAATTCCCTTGATTTCCGCCGCCGCCCAACCATCGAAGCCTGCAGCCTCCTCCTCCCACCTTGGGATCATCCCCCGGCCAACCCAAGCTTCTCCCCTGCCCGATGCACACCATCCTCGCCTCCGGGGTCCTCCCGTCCCCGAGCACGTGAGCCACTGGAGAGCTCCGTCCCTTCCAGCGACCTCCACGTGGCAGCTCGTCGCCGGAGAACTCCTCCAGCTCCAAGTCGCCCTGTTCCTTTCTTCTTTCTTCCTTACTTTGTCCTCATCTCTCTCTCTCTCGGTTCTCTCTCTCTAGGGACCAACCATGGTGCCCCGTGAAGCTCTCCTCCGCAGCCGCATCGTCGAATGCCGCCTCCAACGACGGACTCGTCTTCCTCCCGTTCCCCTGCTTCAGGTCTGGTGCTCCACACCTCCCCTTGTGCTTGCAGCCTCCCATCCGACGCCATGGCACGAGCACCGGAGCTCTGCACGCTGCAATCCGCGACCTTCCCGTCCACACCCGCTCTTTTCCTGGCCACCTCGCAGCCGAACCGTAGGTTCTCCTCAGGCCGTCGCGCCCCTGCCATCTCCCTGCGGTCCCTCTTCTTCCCTTGTTTCCCCTCTGAATTTCTCTGTCTTTTTTCTTCACAGAATAGCAGCTTCCATGGCCTCAGCTCCCCGCCCGCCTCCGGCCACGTCCTCGACTGGATCCGCTGGATCCGCCCCGTCCCCACCTCGTCGGGCCTTCTCTGCAGTCCCTCGCCTCGCCGCCCCTTCGCCTCGCTCGCTGGAGCTCTGCTCTAGGCGCCGCCCGCAGCTCTGCATCGAGCAGAGGACGAGCGCCTCGAGCCCGCTCGCCTGCGTTGACCGCGGCCACTCCAGCGCCTAGGCCAGCGCCTCCCCAAGGCCCAGTGCCCCTTCCCGGCCTACCTCTCCACCGCCTGGTCTTGGCCCATGGTGAGGCCACCCCGCCGACGCCCCTGTGTTTTTTCCTCCTGTTGGTCCAGCAGTTTCGGCCCATTCTTGTTTTTTTCTGTCCAGCAATTTTAGCAATTATCCAGGAATTAATGTTTTACAGAAAACCCCCTGTTGTTCATGCATATAAAAACATCATAACCATGCATCGGATTAAAATGATTTAAACATGTAAAATGCTTAGAATTTTGTGTAGATTAATAATATGCCACTTTCATCCATGTTAAATATGTTTAAAATGATGTTTGATTAAATTTGCTAAAATGCCATGTTAAAATGATTTAATTCATAACTAAATAACCGTAGCTCGGTTTTAAATAAACTTTATATGTAAATGGGGTGGAAAAATGCATAGTTTAACATGGTGCACTTTATTTTCCTGTTAAACAACCTTAAAATATGGTTTAGGGAAGAACAGTACCAAATTCATAATTTGCATATGGGGATTTTCCGGAATTGTTGTTTGATGCTTCCGGCCTCATTTAAACTTGCTTAGATAGGTAGTTTTATTATGTTTCACCTCTTGCCATGTTTAACAACATTTAATATTGTTTGGTAGCTTAAACAAGATTAAACTAAATATGTCAATGTGGTGTTTTGTCAATATGCAACTCGTTGCATATTGAGCTCCACTTAACTTGTAGTGTTGCTTGTGCATATTGCCATGCCATGCCTCATTAAACCGGACATGCATCATACTTGATTGTGCATCATGCCGTGTTTATGCTTGTGTGTTTACCATGTTGTTTGATTCTTTCCGGGTTGCCTTCGGTTTCGTTCTGGAGTTGTGAGGATTCGTTTGACTACTCCCATTCATCTTCTTCATGGACTCGTTCTTCTTCCTAGCGGGATTTCAGGCAAGATGACCGCTACCCTGGATCTCACTACTATCATTGCTATGCTAGTTGCTTCGTTCTATCGCTTCGCCGCGCTACCTATCTCTTGTTGATCAACCTCCCAAATTGCCATGTTAGCCTCTAACCTTTTCACCCTTCCTAGCAAACCGTTGTTTGGCTATGTTACCGCTTTGCTCAGCCCTCTTATAGCGTTGTTAGTTGCAGGTGAAGTTGAAGATTGCTCCATGATGGACAGGATTATGTTGGGATATAACAATATATTTTATATTATTAATGCATCTATATACTTGGTAAAGGGTGGAAGACTCGGCCTTATGCCTGGTGTTTTGTTCCACTCTTGCTGCCCTAGTTTCCGTCATACCGGTGTTATGTTCCCGGATTTTGCGTTCCTTACGCGGTTGGGTGATTTATGGGACCCCCTTGACAGTTCGCTTTGAATAAAACTCCTCCAGCAAGGCCCAACCTTGGTTTTACCATTTGCCTCGCCTATCCCTTTTTCCCTTGGGTTTCCGGAGCCCGAGGGTCATCTTTATTTTAGCCCCCCCCCCCCGGGCCAGTGCTTGTCTAAGTGTTGGTCCGAACCGAGTAGACTGTGGGGCCCCCTCGGGGAAACTCGAGGTCTGGTTTTACTCGTAGGATGTCTCATCCGATGTTGCCCTGAGAACGAGATATGCGCAGCTCCTATCGGGATTGTCCGCGCATCGGGCGGCTTTGCTGGTCTTGTTTTACCATTGTCAAAATGTCTTGTAAACCGGGATTCCGAGTCTGATCGGGTCTTCCTTGGAGAAGGTATATCCTTCGTTGATCGCGAGAGCTTATCATGGGCTAAGTTGGGAAACCCCTGCAGGGTTTAAACTTTCGAAAGCCGTACCCGCGGTTATGTGGCAGATGGGAATTTGTTAATGTTCGGTTGTAGATAACTTGACACCAAATCCGAATTAAAACACATCAACCGTGTGTGTAGCCGTGATGGTCTCTTTTCGGCGGAGTTCGGGAAGTGAACACGGTTTTGGGTTATGTTTGACGTAAGTAGGAGTTCAGGATCACTTCTTGATCATTGCTAGCTTCTCGACCGTTCCGTTTGCTCTCTTCTCGCTCTTATTTGCGTATGTTAGCCACCATATATGCTTAGTCACTGCTGCAACCTCATCACTTTACCCCTTCCTTTCCCATTAAGCTTTGCTAGTCTTGATACCCATGGTAATGGGATTGTTGAGTCCTCGTGGCTCACAGATTACTACAACAACAGTTGCAGGTACAGGTTCTGCGATGATCATGATGCGAGAGCGATGCTTGCTTGTGTTGAGTTCTTCTTCTGCTTCTTCGTTCAAGGGATAGGTTCTAGGTCGGCAGCCTGGGCTAGCAGGGTGGATGTCGTTTGAGTTTCTGTTTGTGTTTCATCCATAGACGGATGATGCTCTTATGTATTGTGATGTTGTATTCATGTGGCATTGTTTGCCTCTTGTATGTACCCCTATCTATTATGTAATGTTGATCTAATGATATCCACCTTGCAAAAGCGTTTCAATATGCGGATCTATCCTTGGTGGGACCTTCGAGTTCCTTTTGGATAGGGTCGCATATTGGGCGTAACAAGTTGGTATCAGAGCCTCGACCGACCATAGGAGCCCCCTTGATTGTTGGCCGTTGTTGAGTCTAGAAGAAAACTATTTTGAGTCTTAGGATTATGTATATCGGAGAGTAGGATCCTTTTTACTCCTCAGCCCCTTCGTCGCTCTGGTGAGGTCTCCTAACGTAGATGTTTTGACTTTCCTCTCCTCAAATTTCACTAATTTTTTTTAGGATCACGCGGGTATCTTGGAATCGTACCGATGGTTTTGTGACGAGAACATTGTTCTTGGTGCCTCCTGTCTATTATGTGGCATTGACCCGGGGAGTTGAGCTCCGAGGTGTTGTCGTCATAATTTTATCGTTGCGGTTCTAGAATACCTGAGTTTTGCCGACATCGAAAATCTCTTTTATGCAGTTGTTGGTGAGATAAACTCGACGCCAGCCAGTACTGGGGCGGGAGTTCGGGAGTATTGCCATAACTCGTATAACGGATGCTTTTCGAAGGTTGAGGTACACGATTTCCGGAGTTTTCTTGGTTATGTGTTGACGGGTGGATACAGCTGGATGTAGGTATTGTTAGTTTGGGTGAGATATATTGCTTCCCTGTATCCCCAACACCAGATTGCATAACCAGAAAGTTTCGGGAGTTTTATAGGTGGGAATTCAAGTAGCTCCTAGAATATCTTTCCGACAGATGCATGATATGGGATTGGGTAAATCTCTATCATATGTATTTGTTCCGGCTTATTTTGCAAGCCCAATCCTTTGTTTTGTTTTATTTGTGGTATTCGAGTTGCTTCAATGTCAAGTGGTGATTCCATACCTTTTCCTAAGCGGTGTTCTCATATTTATATGAGAGTGGTAATCCTTCTTGATCATCGAGATTGTCATCCCAATTCTTTTCCAACCGGCGTGCTTCTCTTCAAGTGGATCCCATCATTTTTTCAACATCCGCAAGATCAATTCTAAGTTTTCTTCAACGGTATCCATTCCATCTGCCCCAAGTTGCCTTTGTTTTCCCACCCTCCCACCCTTTTTCTTCAAGGACTCAGATTTCTTAATCATGTATCCTTTTATTGATGGGAAGTCTCTTCATTCTTTTCAATCAATGTTCTGATCCGGTGATCCCTCATGAAGATGCTCATGAGCTTCAAGTTCATCATTCATCATTCTTGTATTCTTTTTCGGTGGATTTAACTCAAGCTTTCGGTGTTGATCATATCTCTTCCTGTTGTTTCACATATCTTCCATGTGAATTTCTTATCCAAGGCTCTATTGTTTATTCACCTCTCCCAGTTCATATCCGGAGTGCTGAAGATATCTCGGAAGATTCGTGCTTTCATTCTCTATCTGTTCAAGTTATTTTGAGGTTGTTATCTCATTCAAGTCATTTAATTCAAATGGTGCAATTTCACTCTCAAGTAATTTTTCGAAGGTGTATCTTCTGAGTGGGCCCTAACCCACAGGTCTTTTCCCAGGATCCTACCTGACTCTTCTAATTGTTCCCGAGTTATTCTCAAATCCTTTTCGAAGTTTGACGTAAGTATGATTTTCATCAGTTATATTCCTTCTCCAAGATCACTTTCAAATTCTTTTCATCTTTGGCTCAACCTTTCCTCTTTTAATCCTTCCGGAGTGCCTCAACAATTTTGGTGGTGGTTCTCATCATCATTCTCTACATTTGACGACCGAAGAAGGATTTTTCTTAAATCTTGGTACATTCTCTTGAAGATTCATAGTTCTAGCTTTATGCCATCCTCTCATAATTGTTTTCGATTGTGAGAATTATTTTCAACCATCCGACGCATTTCACGAGTTGCTTCCTTTCTCGGTCAGCTGAAGGCCATCATTTCTGAATATTACTCATTCTCAGCTTTCAGCTGTTGTTCTCCAAATCTTACCGGTGAATCATTCAAATATCCTCTAATCTGTTCATGTTCTCTTCATTCTCATGTATCTAAATCTCTTCAAGTATCTTCATTCGTTTTCAAATTCTTTCCGGTGAATTGTGCCCTTGCTACTCTCTTTCGCAATTTTTACAGTGGTTCGTTCAAGATGTCACTTCCTTCGTTATCATATCAAATATTCGTTGTTTCCAAATCACACCAGTGGTTCCATCAATGCCTTCTCAAGTTTATGCTATATCCCTCTTAATCCTTTCTACGAGAATAAGTAGTATGCCAAATCCGTTGCTGGTCATCAATTTAAATTGGTGAAGGATAGGCATAACGTAATTCTTATTATTGTTTCATCCAAGTAATCTAGTTTCTTCTTTCCGGAGTTGTTCATCATGTCACATTTCCCGGTTCTAATGTTTCATCTTTTCGTTTCTGGAGTTCCATATTTTCTTGGTTATATCGTCGCAAAGCTCCATCTAAATCATCGCAAGGCTTCACCTTGTGTTTTCAACTTCTCTTCCTTTCCATCATTCTTTTTACCGGAGTTCTTCATGGAGGTTCTACATGGTGCTTCATCAAGGATTTAATTCATTCTCGAATTGTTCTTCAAGATTCTTGTTGGAGGAGTTCAAGCATTCTTCATCTTGCATTCCGAAGTGCAATTCCTTCTACCTTATCTCTTGAGGTGGTGTTATGTCATTCTTGACAATTCGAGTTCGTGTTTCATGATTCACATGTTGTCAAGAACGAGGTATTTTAAATCCATCAACCTCATTGTTGGAGTTATCTTGTGTCATATTTCACCTAAAGCCTTCCATTGAGAATGTTGCTATTTGTGGTGCTTATCAATGATCCAAGTTATCTCTTTATCATCTTTGTGGAAGAAGTGTTCATCTCTTCGTCGATCTAAAGCAAGCAATTGTTTCCTTTAGTGGTCGGTTGTCACCTCATAATGTTGAGATGTTTCCATAAGCCCACTACAAACTTATTATTTTCCTTGTTGGTCTTCCAACAACTTTGTTCTAACCTTCTTGCAAGGATGCTTTCCAAATTCAATTGTGGTAGGAGTTGTCATTTCCTTCTTCGTTCCCTTTATCACACCGATCTAGCTTCTATTCTTTCATTTCGGAGTCATTGTGATGTTGTTCTCTTCACTCATCATCTTTTCTTGTGAGAATCGTGTTCTTTTCATGCTTATCCATTTAACTGGAGTGTTGTGTCATCTCTTCAAGTGATTTTCATCTTATCAAGTTTTCCTTCTTCTTTCAGTCGGAGTGCTGCCCAAATTATATCAATCTTATTCCTTCTCTATCTAGTTTTAACCGGAGTGGTTTGAATATCTATCTTATCACTAAACCTCTTGGTTCTCGTCGTATCCCTTGTTCCTCCTTTCTAACGGAGTGTTTTCAACTTTGTTCATCTTCGTTGTTTTCTTTCATTCATTTTGCTCAACCTCTCAAGGTTCGTGGATTCACCCGTTCATCGTAGAAGCAACTTAGTTTTACCTCTTCTCTTCCTCTTCCTTTTTCCCTCCGGTGCCATCCTAGATCTCGGGACGAGATCCTCTCGTAGTGGTGGAGTGTTGTAACACCCCGGATACAACTTTCCATATTCGTAACTCCAACTCTTGCCTTTTCCGGAGATGCGATATGTTATTTTCTCCGTGTTGGGTTTTGTCTTTTGTTTTGCAGTTTGTTCATGTCATGCATTTCATCTCATAGCATCATGCGCATTGCATCGACATTGTTTTCATAAAACTTGCATTCGCTCGTAGTTGCTACTCATCGCATCTCTCCGTTGCGTTTGTTGGCCGTTCTGAGACCGACCGGGTTTTCGATTCCCTCTTGTCAAACCTCCTAATCTCTCTTGCCAGCTCGCAGCCCCCTCGCGCACGTGTCCGAAACTTCTCCCGGACCCGACCCGCTCAGTCATCACCATTGGGTCCGGATCATCTCCAAACGTCTATAAAACATCTCCGTTTTCTTAATTGGACTCCCTAACCTGTTTGTTTTTTACCGTTCGATTCTAATCGGAGGGTCCGTTTTGCCCTAAGCTAACCAACCTACCTATATAACTAGTCAAACCCTAGCCTATCCTGTCCAATCCACCAATCCTCCTCACCGCCGCCACTCTCTCCATCGGGATCCCTCCCGACCCACTCCTCCCCTCGTTTTGAGCACCGAACCAATCACGCAGCCACCTTCCGATCCAAATCCTCCCCGACCAATTCCCTTGATTTCCGCCGCCGCCCAACCATCGAAGCCTGCAGCCTCCTCCTCCCACCTTGGGATCATCCCCCGGCCAACCCAAGCTTCTCCCCTGCCCGATGCACACCATCCTTGCCTCCGGGGTCCTCACGTCCCCGAGCACGCGAGCCACTGGAGAGCTCCGTCCCTTCCAGCGACCTCCACGCGGCAGCTCGTCGCCGGAGAACTCCTCCAGCTCCAGGTCGCCCTGTTCCTTTCTCCTTTCTTC
This sequence comes from Triticum aestivum, assembly GCF_018294505.1. Lineage (NCBI taxonomy): Eukaryota > Viridiplantae > Streptophyta > Magnoliopsida > Poales > Poaceae > Triticum > Triticum aestivum. The sequence goes on from NC_057803.1 coordinate 748,159,031, forward strand.
ATTACTCTGTCCTCATCTCTCTCTCAGTTCTCTCTCTCCAGGGACCAACCATGGCGCCCCGTGAAGCTCTCTTCCGCAGCCGCATCGTCGAATGCCGCCTCCAACGACGGACCCGTCTTCCTCCCGTTCCCCTGCTTCGGGTCTGGTGCTCCACAACTCCCCTTGTGCTTGCGGCCTCCCATCCGACGCCATGGCGCGAGCACCGGAGCTCTGGACACCGGAAGCCGCGACCTCCCCGTCCACACCCGCTCTTTTCCTGGCCTCCTCGCAGCCGAACCGTAGGTTCTCCTCAGGCCGTCGCGCCCCTGCCATCTCCCTGCGGTCCCTTTTCTTCCCTTGTTTCCCCTATGAATTTCTCTGTCTTTTTTCTTCAGAGAATAGCAGCTTCCATGGCCTCAGCTCCCCGCCCGCCTCCGGCCACGTCCTCGACTAGATCCGCCGGATCCGCCCCGTCCCCACCTCGTCGGGCCTTCTCTGCAGTCCCTCGCCTCGCCGCCCCTTCGCCTGGCTCACTGGAGCTCTGCTCCAGGCGCCGCCCGCAGCTCTGCATCGAGCAGAGGACGAGCGCCTCGAGCCCGCTTGCCGCGTTGACCGCGGCCACTCCAGCGCCTGGGCCAGCGCCTCCCCAAGGCCCAGTGCCCCTTCCCGGCCTACCTCTCCATCGCCTGGGCTTGGCCCATGGTGAGGCCACCCCGCCGACGCCCCTGTGTTTTTTTCCTCCTGTTGGTCCAGCAGTTTCGGCCCATTCTTGTTTTTTTCTGTCCAGCGATTTTAGCAATTATCCAGGAATTAATGTTTTACAGAAAACCCCCTGTTGTTCATGCATATAAAAACTTCATAACCGTGCATCGGATTAAAATGATTTAAACATGTAAAATGCTTAGAGTTTTGTGTAGATTAATAATATGCCACTTTCATCCATGTTAAATATGTTTAAAATGATGTTTGATTAAATTTGCTAAAATGCCATGTTAAAATGATTTAATTCATAACTAAATAACCGTAGCTCGGTTTTAAATAAACTTTATATGTAAATGGGGTGGAAAAATGCATAGTTTAACATGGTGCACTTTATTTTCCTGTTAAACAACCTTAAAATATGGTTTAGGGCAGAACAGTACCAAATTCATAATTTGCATATGGGGATTTTCCGGAATTGTTGTTTGATGTTTCCGGCCTCATTTAAACTTGCTTAGATAGGTAGTTTTATTATGCTTCACCTCTTTCCATGTTTAACAACATTTAATATTGTTTGGTAGCTTAAACGAGATTAAACTAAATATGTCAATGTGGTGTTTTGTCAATATGCAACTCATTGCATATTGAGCTCCACTTAACATGTAGTGTTGCTTGTGCATATTGCCATGCCATGCCTCATTAAACCGGACATGCATCATACTTGATTGTGCATCATGCCATGTTTATGCTTGTGTGTTTACCATGTTGTTTGCTTCTTTCCGGGTTGCCTTCGGTTTCATTTCGGAGTTGTGAGGATTCGTTCGACTACTCCCGTTCATCTTCTTCATGGACTCGTTCTTCTTCCTAGCGGGATTTCAGGCAAGATGACCGCTACCCTGGATCTCACTACTATCATTGCTATGCTAGTTGCTTCGTTCTATCGCTTTGTCGCGCTACCTATCTCTTGTTGATCAAGCCTCCCAAATTGCCATGTCAGCCTCTAACCTTTTCACCCTTCCTAGCAAACCGTTGTTTGGCTATGTTACCGCTTTGCTCAGCCCTCTTATAGCGTTGTTAGTTGCAGGTGAAGTTGAAGATTGCTATATGATGGACAGGATTATGTTGGGATATAACAATATCTTTTATATTATTAATGCATCTATATACTTGGTAAAGGGTGGAAGACTCGGCCTTATGCCTGGTGTTTTGTTTCACTCTTGCCGCCCTAGTTTCCGTCATACCGGTGTTATGTTCCCGGATTTTGCGTTCCTTACGCGGTTGGGTGATTTATGGGACCCCTTTGACAGTTCGCTTTGAATAAAACTCCTCCAGCAAGGCCCAACCTTGGTTTTACCATTTGCCTCACCTAGCCCTTTTTCCCTTGGGTTTCCGGAGCCTGAGGGTCATCTTTATTTTAGCCCCCCCCCCCCGGGCCAGTGCTTGTCTCAGTGTTGGTCTGAACCGAGTAGACTGTGGGGCCCCCTCGGGGAAACTCGAGGTCTGGTTTTACTCGTAGGATGTCTCATCCGGTATTGCCCTGAGAACGAGATATGCGCAGCTCCTATCGGGATTGTCGGTGCATCAGGCGGCGTTGCTGGTCTTGTTTTACCATTGTCAAAATGTCTTGTAAACCGGGATTCCGAGTCTGATTGGGTCTTCCTGGGAGAAGGTATATCCTTCGCTGATCGCGAGAGCTTATCATGGGCTAAGTTGGGACACCCCTGTAGGTTTTAAACTTTCGAAAGCCGTGCCCGCGGTTATGTGGCAGATGGGAATTTGTTAATGTCCGGTTGTAGATAACTTGACACCAGATCCGAATTAAAACGCATCAACCGTGTGTGTAGCCATGATGGTCTCTTTTCGGCGGAGTCCGGGAAGTGAACACGGTTTTGGGTTATGTTTGACGTAAGTAGGAGTTCAGGATCACTTCTTGATCATTGCTAGCTTCTCGACCGTTCCGTGTGCTCTCTTCTCGCTCTTATTTGCGTATGTTAGCCACCATATATGCTTAGTCGCTGCTGCAACCTCACCACTTTACCCCTTCCTTTCCCATTAAGCTTTGCTAGTCTTGATACCCATGGTAATGGGATTGCTGAGTCCTCGTGGCTCACAGATTACTACAACAACAGTTGCAGGTACAGGTTCTGCGATGTTCATGACGCGAGAGCGATGCTTGCTTGCGTTGAGTTCTTCTTCTGCTTCTTCGTTCAAGGGATAGGTTCCAGGTCGGCAGCCTGGGCTAGCAGGGTGGATGTCGTTTGAGTTTCTGTTTGTGTTTCATCCGTAGACGGATGATGCTCTTATGTATTGTGATGTTGTATTCATGTGGCATTGTTTGCCTCTTGTACGTATCCCTATCTATTATGTAATGTTGATGTAATGATATCCACCTTGCAAAAGCGTTTCAATATGCGGGTCTATCCTTGGTGGGACCTTCGAGTTCCTTTTGGATAGGGTCGCATATTGGGCGTAACAATACTAGGGATCAAACCCTAACAAAACTAACTTGATTACATGGTAAATCTCATCCAACCCATCACCGTCCAGCAAGCCTACGATGGAATTACTCACGCACGGCGGCGAGCATCATGAAATTGGTGATGGAGGATAGTTGATGATGACGACGGCGATGAATCCCCCTCTACGGAGCCCCGGACGGACTCCAGATCATCCCTCCCAAGAGAGATTAGGGCTTGGCGGCGGCTCCGTATCGTAAAACGCGATGAAACTTTCTCTCTGATTTTTTTCTCCGCGAGACGGAATATATAGAGTTGGAGTTGAGGTCGGTGGAGCCTCAGGGGGCCCACAAGACAGGGGGCGCGCCCAGGGGGTTGGGCGCGCCCCCCACCTTCGTGGACAGGGTGTGGGCCCCCTGGTCTTGATTCTTTCGCCAGTATTTTTTATATTTTCTGAAACTTGCCTCCGTGGATTTTCAGGTCATTCCGAGAGCTTTTGTTTTCTACACATAAAACAACATCATGGCAATTCTGCTGAAAACAGCTTCAGTCCGGATTAGTTTCATTCAAATCATGCAAGTTAGAGTCCAAAACAAGGACAAAAGTGTTTGGAAAAGTAGATACGTTGGAGACGTCTCAGGCGCACCCACGTGGGTTGTGCTCCCCTCGGAGCCCCCCTTTGGTCCAGAAAAAATCTCCAAAAAGTTTCGTTGTGTTTGGACTCCATCTGGTATGGATTTTCTACGAAGTAAAAAATAAGCAAAAAACGACAACTGGCATTGGGCACTATGTCAAGAGGTTAGTCCCAAAAAATGATATAAATGTGCTATAAAATGACTGTAAATCATCCAAGAATGATAATATAACAGCATAGAACAAGTAAAAATTATAGATATGTTGGAGATGTATCAAGCGTCGCCGCGAGTCTCAGAACAAACAAGGGTTTTCACTCGGAGCCCTGGCACACGAACGAGACCCACAACTATGCCTTCAAAAAGAAACGACACCACGCCCGTCGCCGGCGCTGGCGCCAAGCGTGAAGCTTTTGCCGAGGACTTGCAAATACCACTAGGAGGCGGCCCTGACAACCCACAGCGAGACTCGGGCTAACCCCGGCAAATCCGGGCACGGATAAAGCACGCCAGAGCCTTCCACCCCTAGACCCATACCACCCACATGGCCAAGAGGTGTAGGCGCCATCGTAACCACAAGGCCTACCGGAAAGCCCACCATGGATCTCACCATCCGGGGCCACCGCCCTGGCATCCTACGACAACTCGACACCGATGCCGAAACACGAGGCCTCCTCCCCAAGCAAGCCACGAGTCTCCACCTCAACATAGACAAAGAAAGGCCGAGGCAAGCGTAGGAGAGAAACCAGCCCATGGCAGGGGGACTAAGTCAAACCTCTCACCGGCGACCAGCCCACACCATCGGCCAACTGCCAACTAGCGCTACCAGGAGAGGAGGGGTCGCTCATTCACATTCGGCAACAGCAGATCTTGACAGGACCACATAGCATCTGACATCTCTAGCCACTTAGTTGTAGTCAGTACCTCCGGCCGCCAAGCACCCAACTCCGTCGTCTCGTCGCCACTCGCTCCGCCCCTCTGCACCACTACCATCGACTGTCGCTCCACCCTACAACACCCAGCTGCAACACGACCGTGGTAGAAGATTGCCGCCACCACCTGACGTCGTCCAGCAAGCACCACCACCACCACACTGCAGCCACCGCTGCCCAGGAGCATGGACGACGCCGCCGACCATGGCCCCCAAGTCGTCTCGCTGCCCGCGCCACCTGATGGCCGTATGGGACGCCGCCACCGCGAGCCTCCTAAAGCAGTCCCCAATCCGCACAGCTACTAATGTCTACTACACAGTTTATTCTTGTAGACTCGTGTTGGTCCTCCAAGCCCAGAGTTTTGTAGGATAGTAGCAATTTTCCCTCAAGTGTATGACCTAAGGTTTATCAATAAGTGGGAGGCATAGGATGAAGATGGCCTCTCTCAAACAACCCGGCAACCAAATACAAGAAATGTCTTGTGTCCTCAACACACCCAATACAATGGTAAATTTTATAGGTGCACTAGTTAGGCGAAGAGATGGTGATACAAGTGCGGTATGGATGGAGCACAAATGGTATTGAAATATTTCATACAAGTGTGGTATTGAAATTATATAGGTTTTTCCAATCTAAATATATAAAAACAAGCAAGGTAGCAAGTGATAAAATGGAGCACAAATGGTATTGCAATGTTTGAAAAAAAGGCTTAGGGTTCATACTTTCACTAGTGCAATCTCTCAATAGTGCTAACATAATTGAATCACATAACAACCCCTCAACATGCGACAAAGAATCACTCCAAAGTTCTTATCTAGCTGAGAATATAAGATGAAAATGTTGTAGGTACGAAACCACCTCAACGTTAATTATCTTTTCCAATCAATCTATTGAGCCATTCCTATAAGTGTCACAAACAGCCCTATAGTTCGTACTAAAATAACACCATATGAATACGCATCGACCAACTATAATGTCACCTAGATACTCCAATGTCACCACAAGTATCCATGAGTTGATTATTCGATAAGCATCAAACAAGTTCAGACTCATAATATTCAATCCAACACAAAGAAATTCAAATAGTGCCCCAAGATTTCTATCGGAGAAAAAATGGACGAAAACGTGTATCAACCCCTATGCCTAGATTACCCCAATGTCACGATAATCCGCAAGTTGAATACCAAAACATATATCAAGTGAATCAATAGAACACCCCATTTGTCACCACAGGTATCCATACGCAAGACATACATCAAGTGTTTTCAAATCCAAAAAGTATTCAATTCGATAATAGTGAAACCTCAAAGGTAAAAAAACTCAATTCATCACAACAAGGTAGAGAGGGAAAAACACCATATGATCCAACTATATTAACAGAGCTCGCGATACATCAAGATCGTGCCAAATCAAGGATACAAGAGAGACAGAGAGATCAAACATATACCTACTAGTACATACCCTCAGCCCCGAGGGTGAACTACTCCCTGCTCATCATGGTGACCACTGGCATGATGAAGATGGCCTCCGGTGATGATTTCCCTCTCCGACAGGGTGCCGGAACAGGCCTCCAGAAGAGATATCTTCTGAACATAGGCTTGCAGCGATGGAGCGGAAGTTCTAGGTTACCTTTCAGGGGTTTCCCTATTTATAATAATTTTTAGAGTTCAAATCACGCAAAGAGGTGCCATATGGGGCCCACAAGGTATCTTGGCATGGCCACCCCCTGGCCATGCCCAAGTGCCTTGTCACCTCCTTGTGGCTCTTCTGGTACTCTCTCGAAGCTTCGGGGGTCTCTTATGTTCCAAAAAAATCATCAAAAAGTTTCGTCGCGTTTGGACTTAGTTTGGTATGGATTTTCTAGAAAACTAGAAACAAGCAGAAAACAACAACCGGTACTAGGCACTAGTTAATATGTTAGTCCATGAAAATCATATAGAAGTCATATAAAAGTGCACCAAATCCATATAAAGTTATAGTAAACATGACATGAATACTCCATAAATTATAGATACGTTTGAGACGTATCACCGCCACCACCACCATGCCGCTACTACCTCTGTCGATCCACAAGGAAGAACTAGCTGACCGTAGCCCAAGCCAACAACAGCCTGCAACACTAGGGAGCAGCACCGGCCACCGCCAACTATGTCGCTTGTCATCGCCCTCAATCATCACCACCGCCACCACCACCACGCTGCCCTACCCTAGACAGCAGCAAGGAGGGAACAACCATGGGTCATCTTGCTCATAGCCTAGCCAAACGATGGGCTGCCAGCGTCAGGTCCGTTCGGATCTGGATGAGGATGTCGCATAGGCCACCACCGAAAGGAAATACCGCAGCGTAGCCGCCGCGCACCATCGGATCCCCAGAGTGCCGCCACACCACCACCAGGTAGAGCAGTCATTGCCTCGCATGCCTGACGCAGCACACCAGGCCTCGTGGTAGCCCGACACCCGTGCATGCCACGCAATCCCGCACCTTGCATTGCACGCGGCGAGAGGAAGTGGAACCCCCGCCTGATATGTCTGCAGCGTATCTATAATTTTTAATTGTTTCATGCTATTATATTATCAATCTTGGGTGCTTTATATGCAATTTATATCATTTTTGGGAACTAACCTATTAACTCAGTGTCCACTGCCAGTTTCTGTTATCTACATGTTTTTTTTATGAAATCAATACCAAACAAAGTCCAAACGCGATAAAAATTTTACAACGATTTTTTCTAGACCAGAAGGGACCCTAGGAACCTCGGGAGAAGACCAGGGGAGTTATGAGAGCATCCCAATCTCACATGATGTGTCCCCTGAGCTTGTGGGACCCACCCAGCTCTGTTTGACCTAATTCCAACTCCATAAATTCCCATAAATCCTGAAACCAACATAGAGCCACCCGAAACACTGTTTCCGCCGCCAAAAGCTTCTGTTCTTTTGTGATCCCTTCTCGAGGCCTTTCTAGTCTGTTTGTTGGGATCCATTGAATTGTGGGTTTATGATCAGGTCATTCATTGAAAGTAATTGATTCATTGTTGTACTCTATTATGCATGATTGTGAAAGCTTTGTATTTCTCTTTGGTCTATCCATTTGGTTCGGCCAACCTAATTGATTTATCTTTAGTGGGAGAGATGCTTTGTGACAGGTTCAATTTTGTGGTATCCTCACCTCGTGATAGAAGGGGTAGCGAGGCACGTATTTGTAATTTTCACATTATGGTTAAAACGATGGGGTTCATTCATATTGCTTGAGTTTATTTTGTCTACATTATGACATCTTGTTTAAAGCGGTACTCTATTTGTCATGAATTTAATACCATAGATGCATGCTGAATAGCGGTCGATTGGTGGAGTAATAGTAGTAGATGCAAAATTGTTTCAGTGCATTTGTCATAGACCTAATGCCTATATACATGATCATTGCCACGAATAACATCATAAGTATCCACTTTTCTATAAATTGTCCAAAAGTAATTTGTTCACCCACCGTATACTATGTTTCAGGAGAGAAGCCTCTAGTGAAAGCTATGGCCCCCAGGTCTACATTTATCATATTACAAAGTCAAAAAATGCCTTCTTGCAATTTATTTACTTTTATTTTGTTTTGAAATTTATATATCTACCACTACTAGATTTGATCCTTGCAAGTAACGAATTCAAGGGGATTGACAACCCTCTTTGCCCATGTTGGGTGCAAGTATTTGCTCTTATGTGTGCAGGTGTTGTTCACTAGGCTTTGTGTATGATTCTCCTATTGGTTCGATAACATTGGTTCTCACTGAGGGAAATTCTTATCAGCTACTATACTGCTTCACGCTTCCACTCCGAGGAAAATCCCAACGCAAGTAGAAGAAAGAATTTTTGGCGCCGTTGATGGGGAGACATCATCAAAACCTAGAAGTACCTTCATTCACATTATCATTTACTTGCTCGAATCTTTGTTTGCTTTATTTGTTTTTATTAGTATCATTACAAAAAAAAATCAAAAACACAAAAATATTTTACTTTGTTAGTTTGCTTGTTTGCTTGCAATGATCATGTTATCACACAAAAATAGAATATAAAGAGATATGGATCCTTATCCACTTGCTAATCTTTTCAAAAATTCTAATTATGATGAACACATTGCTAGTGAGTTGAGTGAAGTTTTGCTTAAAAATCACGAGTCTGGAGATTGTGATGAAGTGTTAAAACAAGAAATTTATAAAGTAATTCATGATAGCTCCTTGAATGAAAAGATGATTGCAATGATGTTATTATAAACTAGCGCATATGCCCGTGCGTTGCAACGGGAGATATTTATTACGAGAAGCAACGGGAGAGAAATGATGTGTCCTCCGAAAATAGTCTCCGTAACGGTGGCCGACAGAGCTAGGAGCTGCGGTCTTCTCGTGGGTCATGTTTGGCCGACGAGATCTTGATAGTGGTGGGGTTGGTCGGCGTCTCCTATCACGGCGTAACCAAATGTATTACTAATTGCAGCGCATAAATTTAAGACTCGACGACATGCTCATCCCAAGTGCTGCCAGCTGTGTGTGCCTTGCAGCACTGGGCCTCAATGCGCGTCCCAAGTACGAAATCTGTACAACCCGTTTTTCTTTTTGAACAAACACGTTCTATTGACCAATGGCAAGCGCGGATATTTAAGAACATAGTGCAGCATCAGATTTGAAACATATATTTTTTTCAAACTTATCATAGAAAATAAGACTGAATTTTCATATATTCTTTGAAACATGAACATTTTTAGAAATTTCAAACAATTTTTTGAAAATTCTGAATATTTCCAAATGACATGAGAATTTTTTAAAAATTATAATATTTCTTAAAATGCACAAAACAATTCTGAAAACATGAACCTTTTCATAATAACCTGAACATTTTCTGAATTAGTTAACAATTTTTTAAAATTGTAACATGTTTTGTACATTCAGAATTTTTTGAAACTGTTTATTCCATTAAGAAAATTATTTTAATTTGGTAACCATTTCGAAACAACATTTTAAGAATTGAAACATTTTTAAAAATGCAAAAAGTAAAATTCGAAATTGTAAATAATTGCAGAATATATATATATATATATATATTTCGAAAAATTGGAAACTTTTTTATTTTGAAAAATTTGAGATGGAAAGAAACAAAGTTCTGAATCGTTTTAAAACAACTTTTTTTAGAATTTGGAATAGTGGTCGAAAACTTGAACCAAAAATACAAATTCTGAGTTTTTTTGAAAATTTCGAATTTATTAAAAAAACTAAATTAAACATGGAAGGGCAAAACGTAAAAATAATTAGGAAAGAAAAAGAGAAAGAAAGATAAAAAGACAGAATACAAGATAAAATGAAAATGGGTCGGGCCAGTGTTGGGCGACCTATGCGAATCTTTGGGTATTTGAAGCGCTGTGCGGTAAATAGGGTTCAGCCAGCTGCCTGCGTAGGAAAATAAGTGGCCTTGCTGCACTGGGCCTCAGCGCCCGGCCCAGGTACGAAATCTGGACAACCCGATTTTCTTTTCTAGCACATGAAAGCACAAAAATTTAGTACCACCTCAGGTAAAAGAAAAATCTTTTCGTTGGTGAACGGATGAAAAAAATGGAGAAATGCACCTTGCTTTATTAGTAGGTATAGATATAGATATAGATTAGCACATATGCCCGTGCGTTGCAACGGGAGAGATATTTTTTTACGAGAAGCATCGGAGAGATAATAGATGTGTCTATCAAAACGGTCTCCGCAGTGGTGGAGCTACAGAGCGAGGAGCTGCGATGTTCTCACGGGTCATGTTTGGCCCACGAGATCTTAATAGTGATGGGGTTGGTCGAAGTGGTGGCCACCACCCAACTTGTACCTTTTTTTCTTCGGGTCCGCCACCGTGTCTAGGTTGTGGTTGCCTCCTCATTTTGTGGCAGCACGGCTACCTTCAGGACATAGTTGCTTCAACCACTCTCTCCTATGATGGCGTAACAGATATAGTACGAATTGCAGCGAATCTCGTTTAATTGGTATAATCAACACATAACCAGGTAGTCCCTACTTTATCAGGGTTTATTCTCTGTAATTATTTCAGTGATCACTTGCCCACATATTTTTAGTCAGAGCCAAACCAACATATCCTCTTTTATTGTCATGCGCCCACAATTTCTTTTAATTATAGTCAACCAACATATTCTCTTTTATTGTCAAATAGCACGTCGGATGCACAACGTTCAAGTCTGGCCAGGCAAGTGGCAGGCACCAAAACGACGTGTGTTTGTAAGGCGCAAACAAAAATCCAAAACAACCACTGAGTTAAAGGATCAAACTCACGATCTCAAAAACTCGACCACGTGCTGCTAGCCACTCGGACAAACAGCTCATGCTAACAAATGGCCAGCGCTAATGTTTAATAATATACTGTAGCGTACCATTCAAAACTTTTTTTCTCATCTTATTGAGCTTATCAAAAAATAAATTAATAACTATGATATCTTGAATATTCTTCGACACATGAAAATTTATTTAAATTCACAAAAAAAACATGAACCTTCTATAAGAAAATGAACATTTTTTTTGAATATGTGAACAATTTTTGAGAATTAAATATCTTTTGAACATTGAAACAATTTTCAAAAACATGTTTTCTAACACAAGCATTACTTTGAATTTGTGAACGTTTCAATAAAAATGAATAATTTTTGAATTTGTGAACGTTTCAATGCAATTTATTTTGAAAATATCGAACAAATTTGAAAAACATAAAAAACAATTAAAATGCGAAAATTTTCTGTAATTTTCAATAAATTCCGCAATGGGAAGAAAAATTTGAAGTTTGAAAAAAAATCAAAATGGTAAAAATATAATAAATTCTGAAGATTTTACGAAAATTGAATCAAAAACTAAAATTCTGAAAAATTGAATTTATGAAAAAAGGGAAATACAAAAATAAACTTGGAATAGAAAAAAGAAAAAGGAAAGAGAAAAGAAAACAGGAAAGAAAAGAAAAGGAAAAAGAAGCAGAACAGAGAAAAAAATGAAAACGGGCCGTCCCAATATTGGGCGCCATATGCGAAACTTTGTCTATTTTCCACCCAGTGCGGTAAATAAGGGTGCTCAACTGCATGGACAGGAAATAAATGGGCTGGGCCTAAGCTGCGCGGCCACGTACGAAATTTTGAATAAAACTGTTTCTTTTATGGCAGATGGACACACAAAAAATTAGTACCACCTTGAATAGAACAAAAAAATGGTGGTGAACGGATGAAAAAATTGGAGAAACGCACCTTGCTTTATTAGTAGGTATAGATATAGATATAGATTATATTAATATCGATTGTGCTAATGATGTGCAAAGCTAAAAGCTTGGGGATGATAAATTTTTTTGTGTCCACTACTTATTGCAATGATCATGATTGGGATGATAATGCTTCTTATGATCTTGAAAATTTATTTAAGCCTCATGATGAATTTATCATTGATCATAATGTTTGCAATAATACTGAAAGTGGTTTTGGAAGAGTGTCAACCACAAGTGAAAATAATGCCACATATTTGGAGAGTGTTAAATCTTATGATTTTTTTGATAAAAGTGGGTTTGGACAGGTCATGACTTTAATTTTTTTTACTGTCCACTGTGAGGCAAAAGCCCCACAACCCTTTATTAAAAGAGAGCCCCAAGTATTACAGAAAAGGAAAAAATAACAAAGCTATCTAGGAGTTTAAAAGACCTACCTATGAATATACAACAATATATAAAAATGTACAAGAATTGGCATGTCACTTGGATCATGGCAGGGCATTGATCCATTGAAGGAGCAGAGGCTTGATCGAATCCCTCATCATATGGGAGTGCAGGGTGCTGTCATGAACGAACTTGGCCTTCCACCCCCCCAAAAGTTGGTCTGATGTGCCTAAAAATTCTATCATTTCTTGTAGTTCAGATGCTCCAAGCAGCAAGGTAAACTACTTCAAAGAAAAAGGGGTGTTGAAAACTCTTCTTAGCAGCCAAAATACATTCTCTAGGAGATAGCCCCACAAACCATGTAATCTGCAGATAGTTCCAAACTCTGGTACTGAAAGTACACTTGAAGAAGAGATGATCTCTGTCTTCATGCAAATGAGCCACACACATAGGACATAAATTGTCATCCTCCTCATACCTCCAATGCCTTCTAAGAAGCATATCCCTTGTATTGAGCCTATCATTCAACATTAACCATGCAAAAACCTTGATTTTCATAGTGCACTTGCTCTTCAAAATCCATTTACAGGGATCATCATCCGGCAGATGTGTATGTGCCAGTATATAATAACTCTTAGCAGAGTAGGGACCTTTACCAGGTGTCCAAGACCAGGAATCAGGTTCATGGGGGCTTCTTTGCAATCCATGTAAGGCAATATGAAGAGATAACCGCCCATCCATTGCTTCATGTGATAGGGGTAATTGAAAATATGTGGCAATATCAAAATCTTCAATAAAATCCCTGACAGAAATCTTGTCATCAAGTGTAAAAGAGAAGAGCCTTGGGAATCTTTCCTTTATAGGCAGATGAATCCACCCAAGGTCCAAGTATCATGCTAGAACAGAGAGTTGTTTCCATCATTGATTGTGATAACAGAATGTGATCTATAAACATCATTTAACTTCATGATGTCCCTCCACCATGAAGAGACACACTGAACTGTTGCATGGGGAACCACTCCATTATAGTAAGTGTCCCAAATCAAAGAGACCCAAGGTATATCATGTTGGGGATCGTTGCAGAAATTAAAAAATTTCTACGCATCACCAAGATCAATCTATGGAGAGACTACCAACGAGAGAGAGGGGAGTGCATCTTCATACCCTTGAAGATCGTGAAACGGAAGCGTTGCAAGAACGCGGATGAAGGATTCGTACTCATAGCGATTTAGATCGCGGTGGATTCTGATCTAAGCGCCGAAAAATGGCACCTTCACGTTCAACACACGTGTAGCCCGGTGACGTCTCCCGTGCCTTGATCCAACAAGGAGGAGGGAGAGGTTGACGAAGATAGCTCTAGCAACCGCACGACGGCGTGGTGGTAGTGGAGCAACGGTTCTCCGGCAGGGCTTCGCCAAGCTCAAACGGAGGAGGAGAGGTGTTGGAGAGGGGAAGGGCTGCGCCTTGGATGTGGTATGGCTGCCCTCCCTCCTCCCCTCTATTTATAGGGTGAAGGGGAAGGGGGCCAGCCCCTCTAGATGAGATCTAGAGGGGGGCGGCGTCCAAGGGGATGGGGCTTGCCCCCCAAGCCAAGGAGGCGCCCCCTTTAGGGTTCCCCCCAACCCTGGGCGCATGGGCCCTAGGGGGGATGGTGCCCAGCCCACTTGGGGCTGGTTCCCTTCCACATACGGCCCATAAGGGCCCTCCGAGGCAGGTGGACCCTCCCGGTGGACCCCACTACCCCTTCGGTGGTCCCGGTACAATACCGGTAAACCCCCGAATACTTCCGGTGATCGTATGATGACTTCCCATATATAAATCTTCACCTCCGCACTATTCCGGAACTCCTTGTGACATCCGGGATCTCATCCAGGACTCCGAACAACATTCGGTGACAACGTACAAATCTTCCCTATAACCCTAGCGTCATCGAACCTTAAGTGTGTAGACCCTACGGGTTCGGGAATCATGCAGACATGACCGAGACAGCTCTCGGGCCAATAACCAACAGCGGGATCTGGATACCCATGTTGGCTCCCACATATTCCACTATGATCTCATCGGATGAACCACGATGTCGAGGATTCAAGTAATCCCGTATACAATTCCCTTTGTCAATCGGTACGTTACTTGCCTGAGATTCGATCGTCGGTATCCCAATACCTCGTTCAATCTCGTTACCGGCAAGTGACTTTACTCATTCTGTAATGCATGATCCCGTGACCAACTACTTAGTCACATTGAGCTCATTATGATGATGCATTACCGAGTGGGCCCAGAGATACTTCTCCGTCATACGGAGTTACAAATCCCAGTCTCGATTCGTGTCAACCCAACAGACACTTTCGGAGATACCTGTAGTGCACCTTTTTAGCCACCCAGTTACGTTGTGACGTTTGGTACACCCAAAGCATTCCTACGGTATCCGGGATTTGCACAATCTCATGGTCTAAGGAAATGATACTTGACATTAAAAAAGCTTTAGCAAACGAACTACACGATCTTATGCTATGCTTGGGATTGGGTCTTGTCCATCACATCATTCTCCTAATGATGTGATCCCTTTATCAATGACATCCAATGTCCATAGTCAGGAAACCATGAACATCTGTTGATCAACGAGCTAGTCAAATAGAGGCTCACTAGGGACATGTTGTGGTCTATGTATTCACACATGTATTACGGTTTCCGGTCAATACAATTATAGCATGAATGATAGACAATTATCATGAACAAGGAAATATAATAATAACCATTTTATTATTGCCTCTAGGGCATATTTCCAACAGTCTCCCACTTGCACTAGAGTCAATAATCTAGTTACATTGTGATGAATCGAACACCCATAGAGTTCTGGTGTTGATCATGTTTTGCTCGTGGAAGAGGTTTAGTCAACGGATCTGCAACATTCAGATCCGTATGCACTTTACAAATATCTATATCTCCATCTTGAACATTTTCATGAATGGAGTTGAAGCGACGCTTGATGTGCCTAGTCTTCTTGTGAAACATGGGCTCCTTGGCAAGGGAAATAGCTCCAGTGTTGTCACAGAAGAGAGTCATTGGGCCTGACGCATTGGGAATAACTCCTAGGTCGGTAATGAACTCCTTCATCCAGATTGCCTCATGTGCTGCCTCCGAGGCTGCCATGTACTCCGCTTCACATGTAGATCCCGCCACGACGCTTTGCTTGCAACTGCATCAGCTTACTGCCCCACCATTCAAAATATACACGTATCCGGTTTGCGACTTGGAGTCATCCAGATCTGTGTCAAAGCTAGCATCGATGTAACCCTTTACGATGAGCTCTTCGTCACCTCCATAAAAGAGAAATATATCCTTGATCCTTTTCAGGTACTTCAGGATATTCTTGACCGTTGTCTAGTGTTCCATGCTGGGATTACTTTGGTACCTTCCTACCAAACTTACGGCAAGGTTTACATCAGGTCTGGTACATAGCATGGCATACATAATAGACCCTATGGCTGAGGCATAGGGGATGACACTCATCTTTTCTCTATCTTCTGCCGTGGTCGGGCTTTGAGCCGAGCTCAATTTCACACCTTGCAATATAGGCAAGAACCCCTTCTTGGACTGATCATATTGAACTTCTTCAATATCTTATCAAGGTATGTGCTTTGTGAAAGACCTATGAGGCGTCTCGATCTATCTCTATAGATCTTGATGCCTAATATGTAAGCAGCTTCTCCGAGGTCCTTCATTGAAAAACACTTATTCAAATAGGCTTTTATGCTTTCCAAAAGTTCTATATCATTTCCCATCAATAGTATGTCATCCACATATAATATGAGAAATGCTACAGAGCTCCCATTCACTTTCTTGTAAACGCAGGCTTCTCCATAAGTCTGCATAAACCCAAACGCTTTGATCATTTCATCAAAGCGAATGTTCCAACTCTGAGATGCTTGCACCAGCCCATAGATGGAGCGATGGAGCTTGCATACCTTGTTAGCATTCTTAGGATCGACAAAACCTTATGGCTGCATCATATACAATTCTTCCTTAAGGAAGCCGTTTTGACGTCCATTTGCCGTATCTCATAATCGTAGAATGCGGCAATTGCTAACATGATTCGGACGGATTTCAGCTTCGCTACGGGTGAGAAGGTCTCATCATAGTCAACCCCTTGAACTTGTCGATAACCCTTAGTGACAAGCCGAGCTTTATAGATGGTAACATTGCCATCTGCATCCGTCTTCTTCTTAAAGATCCATTTATTTTCTATAGCTCGCTGATCATCGGGCAAATCTATCAAAGTCCATACTTTGTTTTCATACATGGATCCTATCTCGGACTGCATGGCTTCAAGCCATTTGTTGGAATCTGGGCCCGCCATCGCTTCTTCATAGTTCGAAGGTTCACCGTTGTCTAACAACATGATTTCCAGGACAGGGTTGCCATACCATTCTGGTGTGGAACGTGTCCTCGTGGACCTACGAAGTTCAGTAGCAACTTGATCCGAAGTGCCTTGATCATCATCATTAACTTCCCCTCTAGTCGGTGTAGGCACCACAGAAACATTTTCTTGAGCTGCGCTACTTTCCTCCCACTTACTTCTTTCGAGAGAAACTCTTTCTCCAGAAAGGACCCGTTCTTGGCAACAAAGATCTTGCCTTCGGATCTGAGGTAGAAGGTATACCCAATGGTTTCCTTATGGTATCCTATGAATATGCATTTTCCCGACTTGGGTTCGAGTTTTTCAGGTTGAAGTTTCTTGACATAAGCTTCGCATCCCCAAACTTTTAGAAACGACGGCTTAGGTTTTTTCCCAAACCATAATTCATACGGTGTCGTCTGAACGGATTTAGATGGTGCCCTATTTAAAGTGAATGTAGCTGTCTCTAAAGCGTATCCCCAAAATGATAGCGGTAAATCGGTAAGAGACATCATAGATCGCACCATATCTAATAGAGTGCGACTACGACATTCGGACACACCATTACGCTGAGGTGTTCCAGGCGGCGTGAGTTGTGAAACAATTCCACATTTCCTTAAGTGCGTACCAAACTCATGACTCAAATGTTCTGTAACATCCGAAAATTCTAAATTTTGGAATGTTATATTAAATTGATAGATTTGATTGATTGTTTGATTGTGGTGTGGTTGCTTGTGTGAAATTGAGTGGAACTAAAACTTTCTGAAAGTTATGAGAGGGAATAAAAGGACTTTCCCAAACTTTCACCTTGCTTTTATGATCTTCTTGAATTCAAATTCTTTTCATCACAAAACCCTAGAGAGAAGATGACATGACTTCTTCCATTTATTTAAATGAAAAGGGTTGTTGAAAATATTTGAATTTCATTTGAAAATAATTCAAATTCAGAAAACTTTAAGCAACTCAATGATTTTCATGAGATAAGATAAAATGACTTCTTCAAAACATATGAAATATGAGTTGGAAGTTTAAAGGGATCAAATTCAAAGTCCCTTTGAAATTATTTTCAAATTTGGAGTTATTTGCATTTTATTCAAATTATTTTTCTCCAAAAATAATTTATATAGAAATTAGGGTAAAATGATTCCCTAGATCAGAAAATTGGAGAGAAATAAATTTGAACTAATTTTTGTATTTTTAGAATGATTTTTATTGGATTTTATTGCACCAGTGGCACTCTTTGTTTTTTAAATTTGTGTGTATTTTATTTGATCTTACAAAACTGTTAATGTGGTAGAAAATCTTTTTCTTAAAAGTTTGATATATAATATGCCTATATAATATTTTATTTTAGTTTCATTATTCAGTATTTTCTTTTCTGTTACTATTAAAAAAACTGCACATGCGCCGGCAATTAACCGTCGCCCCCGAGTGTACCATAGTAGTATCAGGCCGGCCCGTTTTTCTTTTGTTTTCTTTCTTTTCAGTAATGTTTTTTTTGAAACAAATTTTAAAAAAAAAAAGACTTTGAAATAATAATAAAAAAACTGCAGCCCGTGTACGCGTGCGGCGGCCGAAGGCTTTTGGCCTGTGCGAGCTTTTCTCCTTTGTTTCGTTTATTTTTCGTCTGTGTTTAGTCCCATACTAGAAGCAAACGCGCGCTTTGCCGCGCCGGTTTTGTATTCTCGATGTGCATAAAGTCCATTAAATCCATTATATAAGAAAGAGATGGATTTATATAGAAAACTGAATCAAAATATGACCGATCACCTTTGCATTGATGCCCGCCTAATTCATGACATGAATGAGCATTACACAAATCAGGATTGAACATCGAATGGACAACCAGGTCCATGTCGCAAATTCAAAGCAAACAAAGAGCTGTGTATTAAACTGGATGGAACTGCAAGCAACAAATATATTGCAGCCAAGCATTTTTAAAATTCTCACGGTAGTGGGTACCAACGGTTGAACCAAAGGACATCTAACAGAGGTGTTTTTACTCCACAAGACCACATCAGCAGTAAGAGGAAATCAATTCATGATTGTAGATGAATTATACGATCCAATTCTGCAATGAAATAAGAAGAATGGTAATGCATGCTGGTTTTTACAACTCTATTGTGGAGGTTTACTCTGTTGTTAATTTGTCACAACTGACCATCAGCAATACCCATACATTTATCTCTTTAGTAATAGTACTACAACATGATTCCATTTTTTAACTAACCGATAGATAAGAATTATCACGGACAACTCAAAAGCAGACATGCATTGCACAAACTCTAGGGGGTAAAAGTCTGTTTAAGGCATTATAGAAGGACATTCTCGCTTGCTCGCACTCAATACAGTTTCTTGCTGCAGCTGAAACTGGCATCATAGCTCAGCATAATTATGGAGAAACCAAATGAAGCTAGCTAGCAACATGAAGTATCCGAGTATCTTATTTAAAACACAATAGTCTCTAGGGACTCACATAATGCACTTTCGAGAAACAAATATGCAAAATTCTCATTAGAATTTTTGCTGAAAGTAGCAGCGGCCCTCATGAAAAGATAATGCCTCATAAAGCAAGAATATTTAAAATAATTATTATTATTCGTACCTTGAATATATGTACATAAATCACGATGGATGCCAGCATTAAGTGGATACATAGTAACATTATAGAAAATGAAAGTAATCTTGCCATCAGAGAAGAAGGAAACTCTATTTGTATAAGCAATCAGTAGGAAAGATAGTAAATTGCATACTTGACAGTAAATTTTGACCAAGAAAAACATACTTATTAGTACTACTAAAGAAGATGTGAGATGGGCATGATCTAAAACGACTTGGAGAGCATATGTTGCTGAAAGTAGCAGCGGCCAACCCATTGGAATGCAAGCCAGTTTTAATAGAAGTGGTTAGACAAAGCATTCATAGAAAACAGGGTTCAGTTTAAACTTTGAACCCCCTTTTTTCATTTGAAGTATATGTTGATACTAAACCCTAAGAGAGTAAATGCTCATATTTATCTCAGCTGTAAAACATCCTAAGAGACCCCCCCCCCCCCACTCCCTCCAAAAAAAAATTCAAAGAACAACACACATTTATGCAAAAGGTAAAAGAACATATACATTTGAACACAATTCTCACCTTCAACCAAGTTTGTAAGATCCATCCATAGTTAGGAATTATATATATACAGGGTAAGAATAGTAGGCACACCAATGAAATGGGTCATGATTCCTTGAGGAAAGCAAAAGTAACACTGGAACCCATTACTTCCAAACTTTTTGACGCAATTTTCAAGCACCTTACATGTCCATAAAAGTCAGATTTATACTGAACTTTACATGCAGCAGTTCTGAAGAAATAGGACTCAATCTCATTACCTAAAAGCAAATATGGATGAAGAAAAATAGAATATCTCATAACAATTTTTGGTGAAGAAATAGATCTGTTCATGAGAGCAAATTTGCTGAGAACATTGGTGGGAGCGAAGCATGCTTATCAATTCGGTCTTTTGAGAACTCGACAACTCTCGCGGGTAAACCTCTATCAATGTAGAACTGCATGCATTTCCCATGGCCACTCGTCTTCGTTGTTGTGCAGCACCACTGACAAAAGTATGAACCATAAATTGTTGTCTGGTCTTGCATTAGTAGAGTCGTGAAAGACAATTTGGATATCTCTTGTATGTGTAGTAACATTTGAATTTCAGACTTGGAATACTTACCTTCCAAGGGCTATTATAATCCTTGATGATCTAGGCACCAGTATACAGTAGTATCATCTGCCCTAGTCCATGAAAACAATAGTATGAGAAAGAAAGAATTAATGTCATAAGCCAAGTAAAACAAAACTGACCAAGACGTGAATGCAAGTTCAGAGCAACACCATACCAAGAATTTGCAGTGGTGAACTTGCTCAATACATACACATGGGCGGCTCTAATGAGGGACAGAGAGCATGAACCAGTAGTCAATGCTAGGCTGCTCCCCTCGCTGTGGCCGCATATCCGAACAACCTCACCATCCAGCAAGCAGCAGCACAATTGTCAGCATGACCCACGACCTGAAGCCAGAGCAGAGGAAGCACAACCCCCAACAACAACAGGTACCGCAGGCCACAAATCATGGGTTAATTAGAGAGTTTATGGCTTCAATCCAGGGGGAATTAAAGGAATAACACCTGTGTAGAAGGATGAGTCGCTATTCAGTACCTGCATCCTCCTGCTGCCGCTGACCACGCCATGGTTGAGGCCGATTGGAGCAGGACAATTTGAGAAGAAACACTCCCTGTACTATGCTCTATTGCACATGAACCTAAATGACACGTTCGGTTCAGGCCCGTCTGTGCCAGCGCCATTGTCACGCACGCAAAGCCCAGATGGGTAGATCTAGAATCACCGCGTCCCTTTCGACGGCCACTCTGGAGCCGACCCAACCACGTCCACGGTCCGCCATGCCATCTACGCGGAGGCCGGCCGACGGCTGCTCAGCCGACGGAGCCCGCACTAATTTGCTTCCACGCTATCCTTCAGGGCAGACTCACCGGAAGCAGGGCATCGCGGCTCACCTTCACCAAGATCGCCGCCGTCGACGGCAACAAAAAATGGGGGTGGGATGGTAGGGAGTGAAGGAGGCGGGGGCAGATGACCTTGTGTCGTAGTGCGGCGGTGGCGACGAAGACTGGGGGACCCGAGCGACGAAGGAAGAGGTAAGGGGAAGCGTGTAGGCGCGCTATCGGTCAGTCGGTTGCAGGAACAAGCACGCAAGGTGCAACAAATTACCGACGTATAGGCCCAACCTTCCAACTAACAAATTACCGACGTATAAGCATGTCAAATGGGGTCCACGAAATTTACCCAACCCCGATTCACCAGGAAGCCGCATTTTCAGGGAGCTTAGTATCTCTAGTGATTGCCTAGCCTTTGAGCCCTAAACCTCTTTTCCACCTATAAATATAGATCCATAGAGCCCCCAAAAATCATCCGGTTCAGTTAACTCATTATTTTGGTTTGACTAGATTCACTAAAAATATATATTTCTCCTCTCCGGCGAAATTCTGGAAGTCGTCTCCTCTCTCTGAAGTCGTTTTTTCTCTATCTTATGAAGGTATCTTTCTTTGTTTTTTATATATATCACGTAGCTTATTATTTCTAAACTAGTACGGTAGAATAACTAGATTTATAAACTAGTCCCTGTATTTACATTTTTGACTATAATTCTTTTAGCCATAGCTCATTTTCTTCCGTAAAATAACTTGGCTCTGATTTTTCAAATAGACATAACTTTTTACTCGTTTATTCAAATTAGATGAAACCAGCGCCTACATTTTCGTCCTGATTCCACCTATCCAGTGAACCTATCCCAACAACATTTTGAAAATTTCAAATTTCGAAATTTGTTCAGATTCATACTTAAATTTCTTTCGATCATATCTTTTTATCCGTACCTCCGTTTTCGACGAAACCGACGCTTAAATCTTCGTAATGATCCTCTCTGTCTAGTAAACCAACTTGAACATGTTTTTGACAATTTAAAATTTGAGGTCAATTCAGATTAGTATTCGATCTTGTTTCGTATGTTTCTTGAGTTTCGTAACTCCGTTTGAGTTGATTCTTTTTGCATGTCGAAGTTCTTGACCTAAACTTTCTGATAAGACCAAATTCACTTAATTTTGGTACTGTTAGAAATTGTTTTATGGTGCAAGAGTAAAATGTCTGTTTTCGAAGTTTTTCAAGATCTTCTCTTCGATTCTTTTGCATGAGTGCTTATGTATGCAATTGCTTGCTCGCGATAGATTGACCGGAGTGTGATGAGTAGAACTATCAGGAGTTATGAGTGTGAATCATCTTCATCAACCGTACAGGCAAGTTCACACTTTCATACCCAGTTTTTATGCATTAGTTTCACCCTCAAACATTGCATGGTTAGGATTTGATAACATGTGGATATTGGGAAGTAGTTGATGAGGTAGGAACTTATTAACCTGCATTCAAACCTTGAGAGTTACTTTTACGTTATGCTCACACTGCCATGCTATGCTAGTAGACGTAGATTGGGTTTGAGTGAATTCATGACAGATGTGAGATTGTTAATTATGGTTCAACTTAAGGTGGCTACTTTAATACACATCTGGGTGGATTGAGGCACCTGGGGAATCCAGTGTTGCCTGTTTTTTTGGAAATCCCGGGGTTCCGTGTGATTTTCCTATGGACTGCCACCCAGACTCAAAGGGATCATAAGCTTATTCATGCTAGAAACTTCCATGTGCAGCCACAAGCTATTATAGGCTCTACCATAGTTGATTAAGTCGTGTGAACTCTTACAGTGGTAGACTAGCAGATGTAGGGGATATAGGTGGTACTGTCTACCCATCATAAGGTGCTAACGCTTCTGAAAGACTGTGTCTCGGTCATCCGTTTCTCAAACACCATGTAGTGCGAGAAATCCAACGGAGGAGATCGAGTCTTGAGGGGAAAAGTGCGCAAACCTCTGCAGAGTGTATAAACTAATCATGGTTAGCCGTGTCCCCGGTTATGGACAATCTTGAGTATCTGGTTCTTGAATTATCATGTTGATCTCATCACTTTACTTAATTAATTTGTTGGGTTGTTAATGATTACTTTTAATTGAGATTGAGAGGGGGTTTACCTTCTCAATGTTTTCAACAAACTTTGTAGTTAAATAAAATATATTCCTTTGCAGTAGGGAAAAATTGGCTTTTCGCAAAAACATTATAAACTTAGAGCTTTCCACCAGCCAAATATGCATGTAGTGATAGCTATTATTCATCATTATCCTATGGTGTGAATTTGCCAGTACATTCAATGTACTGACCCTTTGTGGCTACAACGTCTCATGTTGCAGGAATCTTACGACGAGTAAGTGATACTTTAGGGTTACGATTTCTACACTCAACTTTGCCGTTGGTGTTGATAGGAATCCACAACCTTGTTTTTTCTTCCGCTTTATGGATTGAGGTAACAGTATTTATGTTACTTTATACATGTGATTTACCTCTGTTATAAATCCTTGAGTACTGTGTGTGTTAGCATACCGATCCAGGGATGACACTTAAGCACAAAGACTTGACCGTTTGAGGTCGGGTCGCTACAAGATGGTATCAGAGCACATTATTGACTGTAGGACGTGACCCTAGAAACTGGCAAGCCCATAGGAAGATTTATTCTCTACAACTTTCTTTTCAAAGAAAGATCTTTTACCTCTCTTCTTTTCTAAGATTTATCAAATATTCCCTTTTAGTTAGACCATACCCTTTCCCCTGTTGACCACGCAAAGATTCGACTGATCAGACCACTCCAAAAAGTACAAGATATCAGACAACTAAGACTACTTTGGAATAAAGAGGATTTTCATCGTGCATTACATTGATGGAAACTACAACGGTTGAAGATTCCAAAGACTAGGAGAATTTGAAGGCTTTGAAGATTTTTTTCAGATTTGTATGACCTAGGAAGGCTACACTTATGGAACTTGGCAGACTATGAAAGCTGTCAATACCCGAGATCAAGGTGTGTCGGAGAAAGACTGGAACATGGAGCATTAGAACTCAAAGTTTTTGTTGAGAAAACCCTAAGACAGGAGATATCAATTATGGAATGAAAGCTCATGGCAGTAACATGGGCATAGACACGGCTAACCATGGTGTTATTGCCCGCTTATGCTATTGTCACCGTGAGGAGTTCAGCATGCAGATGCATGGAAGGATTGGATGGTAGAAGGCTGATGGAGCATCTGTCAACAAAGGATGCAGTTTTAACTTTAGCTGGTGCATCATCTGGAGTATTAGATGAAGAATTTTAGAGGGACCTTTAGGAAGTCAAATTTGACAAGGAGGCAATTCGTGAAGAACTCAGGAACCAGAAGCTGAAAGTAGCCAAGTTGGAGGAGCTAAAACCTCGAGATACCAGACATTTGTCAGGAACTGAAGGATAGTAGGACCATGGCTCATGCCAAGGATGTTGAAACCCAGAAGTTTGGAACGCAGCTCCAGAAATATTAAAGGATGTCACTAGAGACTTCGCGTCAACAAAGATCTGGCAGAGAAACTTGAGAAGGAAAAGCATGATCAGAAGAAGCCACCGGGGACATGCACAAGACCTGAAGAGTTTGGTGACTTTGAAGACTTATTGACCTTTGGAAGACCAAACCCCTGTTATATACTTACGTTAGATGCGACGTTTGTGAGCTTTCATCTGTTTGTTGTTTTTCTGACAGCCACAATAAAATATGTCTCTTCAAAACCATTGTTTGCTTTGAGTGTATCTCTCTTATCCCCCCCCCCCCAAAAAAACCCATGGAACCAATAGAAGATGAATGGAGATGAGCTCATATTTTCTGGACCGGTGAGTCAATTGGAGACAGACCGATGGATTCAGAACATGGAGAGTCACATGAAGACTAACACTATAGCCGGAAAGGATATAACCCAGCATGCTCTTCAGTGCTTTGAAAGAGGTGTTGCTAGTTGGTGGAGGATGTACCAAAACACTAAGGGATGGCAAGGAGTAACCACTTGGAAGGAATTTAAGTTGACTTTGCCAAAGTCGCGGATTGTGTCCCAGAGATTGGAGCCTTATGGAAATGATATGAAGAAATCTTGTGCCTGCAAGCTCTGTGGAGAAATAGGACACAACCATAAAGAACACAAGGATGAATGCCCTAATTGTGAAGGAAGTCACCCAGCTGAAGAATGCCCAAATAGGCATATTACTTGTTTCTTGTGTGAAGAGACTACCCACTACCCTGCTCAGTGTCACATCTACCCCATGGTACAAAGAACCATCCAGCAGAAGAAAGAAGCAATGAAAGGAGCCCTCATGGAAATTTTAGAAGAACCTGGGATGGAGGAAGATGTCAAGGACACACACAAAGGAAACAAAATTAAAGCCTGCACCAAGTCATGCTATTCATGTGGAGAAGAAGGACACATCTCCCAAGATTGCCTGAATGGAGATCTAGTAGAATTCCCGACAGAGGAAGTAGAGTATGACCCACAGGAAATAGAAGCCCTGATTGGAACGGAAAAGTCCAGGAAGAGAAATAGATTGGATTCCAGGAAGGACCTGAGCCATATCACCTGTTTCAAGTGCAAGGAGTCAGGGCACTACTTCAGCAGTTGCCCAAAAAGGAAACCTCGAGACTTGGCAGAAGTAATATGTTTTTGCTGTAATGAAGCAGGGCACTTTGCCAGGGATTGTCCCAAAGAGAAGGAGGCTAGTGTTAAATAACTTGAGTCTGTGAGAAGTATAGTAAAGCTAGTGAGAACATTTTTATTATTGAGGTGTTGAGTTGAGGCCTGTAATGGAAATACAGGAGATTGTAGTAAATGGAGAATCAATAAAGTTATCATCATTGGTACTGATTTGGATTTTTTTATGAGTTGTTACTCTATCAAGAAAGATCTTGACCAATTTCGAGGATATGAGAAATACGGTCTATGGATAAGTTTGTGCATTTCAAGGGTGGTAGTAATTATGAGAACCCTTGACACCTGGTAAAGAAAATGATATTCCACGAAGTGGACTTCGGACAAAATAAGTACGAGTTTTGTCGCGATATGCGGGATACCCCAAGAGTATGAAGGGATGAAGTACTATTTGGATATAAAGAAGGTATGATGTTGGTAATATGGAGAAAATGTAACTCCAGGATGAGTCTGTGTAATCATATCTTAGTTTGGTACAAATAGAAGGAAGGGAGACAGTACAATTGGATGGATTTCAGAATGCTAGGAAACTGGATGTTGGAATAATGATCAGTTGCCCCGAGGATTAGTTCAAGGTTTACAAGTGATGAGATGGGCCATAACCCACAGGCCCCAGGACCTGCCAAGAATCAAGCACACTCTTGCTGAAGGAAAAACCCTGGAAGAAGATATGCCTTTATCAACAGATGATCTTATAGGAGTTTACGCAAAACCTGAGAGTTGTAAAGGAACGATAGATGTTGGTTTGGCTTGCAAAATCAACGGATTCATCCGAACTTGGTTCGGCGACAAGAGAAAATTCTGCAATGCTTGTGAGGATGACCGAGTGTTAGCATGCGAGATTCGCTAAACCATATACAAGATAATGATTTGGGTGCGGGATGGATTGGTCACCATACCGACTTACTCTTATTATTTGCCTTGCTATACGGGATGGTAAATCTGAGTGACTTGCCTATAGTAGAGAGACGACGATATTAAACCCTGTTGAACCTTAGAATGGTATGCCAATTATTCCCCTTGTACAACGCAGTTGTTGCCAATCATAGGACATACGGTGAGAATGAAGCCCAGGCCCATTTCCTGCAGGAGAAACCATAAATTGATGACCACCATGAGATATCGATAGATGTTTAGTATTGGTGCACTAAACAACTGTTTGGGACACCGGGGAAAGGACGGTCCCGACCAAGTTCACACACTAATCACACAAACTAGTGGGGAGCACATGTCATATTCGTCTTCCCGACACTCTCTCCAACAGATCCATCTTCTCTGTAAGTGATACTTTAGGGTTACGATTTCAACACTCAACTTTGCCGTTGGTGTTGATGGGAATGCACAACCTTGTTGTTTCTTCCGCTTTATGGATTGAGGTAATAGTATTTACGTTACTTTATACATGTGATTTACCTCTGTTATAAATCCTTGAGTACTGTGTGTGTCAGCATACCGATCCAGGGATGACACTTAAGCATAGAGACTTGACCGTCTGAGGTCGGGTCGCTACATATTCTCCCCCACGATCTGATCGTAAGAACTTTATTTTTTTGTCACGTTGATTCTCTACCTCACTCTGAAATTCCTTGAACTTTTCAAAGGTCTCAGACTTGTGTTGCATTAAGTAGACATACCCATATCTACTTAAGTCATCAGTGAGGGTGAGAACATAACGATAGCCACCGCGAGCCTCAACGCTCATTGGACCGCACACATCAGTATGTATGATTTCCAATAAGTTGGTTGCTCGCTCCATTGTTCCGGAGAACGGAGTCTTGGTCATTTTGCCCATGAGGCATGGTTCACATGTGTCAAATGATTCATAATCAAGAGACTCCAAAAGTCCATCTTCATTGAGCTTCTTCATGCGTTTGACACCAATGTGACCAAGGCGGTAGTGCCACAAGTATGTGGGACTATCACTATCAGCCTTACATCTTTTGGTATTCACACTATGAATATGTGTAACATCACGTTCGAGATTCATTAAGAATAAACCATTGACCAACGGGGCATGACCATTAAACATACCTCTCATATAAATAGAACAACCATTATTCTCGGATTTAAATGAGTAGCCATCTCACATTAAACGAGATCCAGATATAATGTTCATGCTCAAAGCTGGCACTAAATAAAAATTATTGAGGTTTAAAACTAATCCCGTAGGTAAATGTAGAGGTAGCGTGCCGACGGCTATCACATCGACCTTGGAACCATTCCCGACGCGCATCGTCACCTCGTCCTTCGCCAGTCTCCGCTTAATCCGCGGCTCCTGTTTTGAGTTACAAATATGAGCAACCGCACCGGTATCAAATACCCAGGAGCTACTACGAGTACTGGTAAGGTACACATCAATAACATGTATATCACATATACCTTTGGTGTTGCCGGCCTTCTTGTCAGCTAAGTATTCGGGGCAGTTTCGCCTCCAGTGACCGTTTCCCTTGCAATAAAAGCACTCAGTCTCAGGCTTGGGTCCATGCTTTGGCTTCTTCCCGGCAACTGGCTTACCGGGCGCGGCAACTCCCTTGTCGTCCTTCTTGAAGTTCTTCTTACCCTTGCCTTTCTTGAAACTAGTGGTTTTATTGACCATCAACACTTGATGTTCCTTTTTGATCTCCACCTCCGCTGATTTCAGCAATGAATATACCTCAGTAATGGTTTTCACCATCCCCTGGATATTGAAATTCATCACAAAGCTCTTGTAGCTAGGTGCAAGCGACTGGAGGATTATATCAACGACCGCGTCATCCAGGAGATTAACTCCCAGCTGAGACAAACGGTTGTGCAACCCAGACATTTTGAGTATGTGCTCGCTGATAGAACCATTCTCCTCCATCTTACAACTGTAGAACTTGTCGGAGATTTCATATCTCTCGACCCGGGCATGAGCTTGGAAAACCATTTTCAGCTCTTGGAACATCTCATATGCTCTGTGCTACTCAAAACGCTTTTGGAGCCCCAGTTCTAACCTGTAAAGCATGCCGCACTGAACCAGGGAGTAATCATCACTACGCGACTGCCAGGCATTCATAACGTCTTGAGTTGCTGGGAAAACGGGTGCTTCACCTAGCGGTGCATCTAGGACATATGCTTTCTTGGCATCTTTGAGGATGATCCTCAAGTTCCAGACCCACTCCGTATAGTTGCTACCATCGTCTTTCAGCTTGGTTTTCTCTATGAACGCGTTGAAGTTGAGGGCAACATTAGTGTGGGCCATTTGATCTACAAGACATATTGCAAAGATTTTAGACTAAGTTCATGATAATTAAGTTCATCTAATCAAATTATTTAATGAACTCCCACTCAGATAGACATCCCTCTAGTCATCTAAGTGATACATGATCGGAGTCAACTAGGCCGTGTCTGATCATCACGTGAGACGGACTAGTCATCATCGGTGAACATCTTCATGTTGATCGTATCTGCTATACGACTCATGTTCGACCTTTCGGTCCCTTGTGTTCCGAGGCCATGTCTGTACATGCTAGGCTCGTCAAGTCAACCTAAGTATTTTGCATGTGTAAATCTAGCTTACACCCGTTGTATGCGAACGTTAGAGTCTATCACACCCGATCATCACATGGTGCTTCGAAACAACGAACTTCCGCAACGGTGCACAGTTAGGGGGAACACTTTCTTGAAATTTTAAGAGGGATCATCTTATTTATGCTACCGTCGTTCTAAGCAAATAAGATGCAAAAACATGATAAACATCACATGCAATCAAATAGTGACATGATATGGCCAATATCATTTTGCTCCTTTTGATCTCCATCTTTGGGGCGCCATGATCATAATCATCACCGGCATGACACCATGATCTCCATCATCATGATCTCCATCATCGTGTCTTCATGAAGTTGTCTCGCCAACTATTACTTCTACTACTATGGCTAACGGTTTAGCAATAAAGTAAAGTAATTACATGGCATTATTCAATGAAATGCAGGTCATATAATAAATTAAGACAACTCCTATGGCTCATGCCAGTTGTCATACTCATCGACATGCAAGTCGTGATTCCTATTGCAAGAACATGATCAATCTCATACATCACATATATATCATTCATCACATCCGTTTGGCCATATCACATCACACGGCATAAGCTGCAAGAACAAGTTAGACGTCCTCTAATTGTTGTTGCAAGTTTTTTTACGTGGATGCTATAGGTTTCTAGCAAGAACGTTTCTTACCTACAGCAAAACCACAACGTGATATGCCAATTGATATTTACCCTTCATAAGGACCATTTTCATCGAATCCGATCC
Source organism: Triticum aestivum (assembly GCF_018294505.1). Classification (NCBI taxonomy): domain Eukaryota; kingdom Viridiplantae; phylum Streptophyta; class Magnoliopsida; order Poales; family Poaceae; genus Triticum; species Triticum aestivum. The sequence continues at coordinate 748,189,277 of NC_057803.1, forward strand.
GACTAAAGTGGGAGAGACAGACACCCGCTAGCCACCTTATGCAACTAGTGCATGTCAGTCGGTGGAACCTGTCTCACGTAAGCGTACGTGTAAGGTCGGTCCGGGCCGCTTCATCCCACGATGCCGCCGAATCAAGATAAGACTAGTAGTGGCAAGTAAATTGACAAAATCGACGCCCACAACAACATGTGTTCTACTCGTGCATAGGAACTATGCATAGACCTAGCTCGTGATGGCACTGTTGGGGATCGTTGCAAAAATTAACAAATTTCTACGCATCACCAAGATCAATCTATGGAGAGACTAGCAAAGAGATAGAGGGGAGTGCATCTTCATACCCTTGAAGATCGCGAAATGGAAGCATTGCCAGAACGCGGATGAAGGAGTCATACTCGTAGCGATTCAGATCGCGGTGGATTCCGATCCAAGCGCTGAACAACGGCACCTCCGCGTTCAACACACGTGCAGCCCAGTGAAGTATCCCCCGCCTTGATCTAGCAAAGGAGGAGGGAGAGGTCGAGGAAGATAGCTCCAGCAGCAGCATGATGACGTGGTGGTGGTGGAGCAGCGGTTCTCCGGCGGGGCTTCGCCAAGCTCAAATGGAGGAGGAGAGGTGTTGGGGAGGGGGAGGGCTGCACCTTGGATGTGGTGCAGCTGCCCTCCCTCCTCCCCTCTATTTATAGGGTCAAGGGGAAGGGGGCCGGCCCCTCTAGATGAGATCTAGAGGGGGGGCAGCGGCCAAGGGGAGGGGGCTTGCCCCCCAAGCCAAGGGGGGCTTTAGGGTCCCCCCTCCCAACCCTAGGCGCATGGGCCCTAGGGGGGGATGGCGCCCAGCCCACTTGGGGCTGGTTCCCTTCCACGTACAGCCCATAAGGGCCCTCCGAGGCAGGTGGACCCTCCCGGTGGACCCCCGGAACCCCTTCGATGGTCCCGGTACAATACCGATAAACCCCCGAATACTTTCGGTGACCATAGGATGACTTCCCATATATAAATCTTCACCTCCAGACTATTCCGGAACTCCACGTGACGTCCAGAATCTCATCCGGGACTCCGAACAACATTCGGTAACCACGTACAAATCTTCCCTATAACCCTAGCGTCATCGAACCTTAAGTGTGTAGACCCTACGGGTACAGGAATCATGCAGACATGACCGAGATAGCTCTCCAGCCAATAACCAACAGCGGGATCTGGATACCCATGTTGGCTCCCACATAGTCCATGATGATCTCATCGGATGAACCATGATGTCGAGGATTCAAGTAATCCCGTATACAATTCCCTTTGTCAATCGGTACGTTTACTTGCCCGAGATTCTATCGTCGGTATCCCAATACCTCATTCAATCTCGTTACGGGCAAGTCACTTTACTCATTCCGTAATGCATGATCCCGTGACCAACTACTTAGTCACATTGAGCTCATTATGATGATGCATTACCGAGTGGGCCCAGAGATACCTCTCCGTCATACGGAGTGACAAATCCCAGTCTCGATTCGTGCCAACCCAACAGACAATTTAGATACCTGTAGTGCACCTTTATAGCCACCCAGTTACGTTGTGATGTTTGGTACACCCAAAGCATTCCTACGGTATCCGGGAGTTGCACAATCTCATGGTCTAAGGAAATGATACTTGACATTAGAAAAGCTTTAGCAGACGAACTACAGGATCTTGTGCTATGCTTGGAATTGGGTTTTGTCCATCACATCATTCTCCTAATGATGTGATCCCGTTATCAATGACATCCAATGTCCATAGTAAGGAAACCATGACCATATGTTGATCAACGAGCTAGTCAACTAGAGGCTCACTAGGGACATGTTGTGGTCTATGTATTCACACATGTATTACAGTTTCTGGTCAATACAATTATAGCATGAATGATAGACAATTATCATGAACAAGGAAATATAATAATAACCATTTTATTATTGCCTCTAGGGCATATTTCCAACATATCAGCCTTGTCGTAAGAAGTTGTGTAAATGCTTAGTGAGCAAGGCCTTATTCTGAACAACAAGGTTGATGATACCCATGCCCCCTTTATCTTTTGGTTCACAGACCATTGGCCAGGCAACTAAAGACTACTTTGGGGTATCAAAATTTCCTCCCCATAAGCATTGCCTCATTATTCTTTCCAGTTGTTTAATAATAGCAACTGGTAAACTAAGACTACAAAGGAAATAAATGGGCATAGAGGAGAGGACTGATTGTAATAGCTGTAATCTGGAACCTTGGGAAAGCAGAGAGAAACTAGCAGAGAGCCTCCTTTCAACTCTGTCAACAACAGCCACCAGATCTTGAACTCTGGGCTTTGTAGTACCCACAGGCAAACCCAAATAAGTGAAGGGGAGAGTTCCAACTTGGCAGCCAAAAATTGCAGCTAATCTGGTTGTTTCCTCATGTGCAACATTGATGGGAAAAATGCAAGACTTATGAAAGTTGACCTTTAAACCAGTTGATTTAGAGAAAGCAATCAACATATTCTTGAGAGCAAGCAGTCGGTCTCATCAGCTTGAATAATCAACAAAGTATCATCTGCATATTGAACTATTGGGAAGTCTGGGTCATTAGATGGTATTGGAAGTGAAAGCAAACCTTGCTGGAGCATTTGGTTAACCATAGACTGCAGCAGATCAACAGCAATAACAAAGATGAGAGTTTACAAAGGATCTCCTTGCCTTACACCTCTTTTGCAATTAAACTGTTTGCCTGGTACACCATTTAGTAGGATGGAAGAAGATCTAGAAGAGAGGAGTTCCTTAATCCAACCAATACATTTTGCATCAAAACCCTTGTACTTTAACATAAGCAAGATCAGATCATGCTCAACAGTGTCAGAAGCTTTAGCAAAATCAAGCTTAAGAATTAGAATTGTTCTCTTAGATTGGTGACACTGATGAATATATTCCAAACACCATGCAATGCAGTCTTGGTTTTTATGCATGCATGTGAGAATAACTTTCTGTATTCTATTTGCCAAAAGTTTAGTGAGGAATTTGAGGCAAGTATTTGTGAGAGAAATTGGCCTATAATCATTTGGCCCCTTGGAGAGAAGATCTTGGGAATGAGTGTCACTAGGGACCCATTTATACTCTGTATGGAAATTCTTCCTTGATAGAAGTCAGAGATTAACTTGAGAAAATCATCTTTAATTATATGCCAACATCTCTTAACAAACAACCCAGTAAACCCATCTGGTCCAGGTGGTCTATCTTGGGGTAGGTGCTTAAATACCTCATTTATCTCTTCATCTGAGAAAGGCTCTAACAAACACTCAACCCAGGGATAGGTTGAATCAAATCCTCTAGATCAAACAACATATCAATCCCATAAGAAACCTCCATTCTATCTTTATATGAAGACCAAAGAAGTCCAGCCATAGCATTCCGAGAGGACAAACACAAATCATCATCATTAATTAAACTTGAGATAGTATTCCTTTTAAATCTCTCAGTTGCCATTGCTTTAAAGAACTTGGAGTTCTCTTCCCCCACTTTTATCCATCTAATGGTGCATCTTTGCTTCCAATAAATGTACTGAAGATGCAGAAGCTCTTCAAGATGTAACTTGACAATCTTTCGGAAGTTGAATTATGGCCTAGATAGGGGTCTTTGCTCCTCCAAATTATCACAGGCTAGGATAACTGCATTACAGGCATTCATCAGAAATATTAGCCTGGATAACATGTATGCCATTTCTTAAGATTTGTCCTAAGCCTTTTGAATTTTTCAGTGAGAATGGAAGCAGAATTAGTCCTTTTTGTGGGGGCAGACCAAGAAAGCTGAACACATTCCATAAACTCTGGCATGTCCACCCAATAATTTTCAATGGAAATGGAGACCACACATGGCACATGATCAGAGCTAATCTTAGATAAAGGGTACACCATTGTATTAGGGTATTCCCCAGTCCATGGTGGTTTTTGTAAAAAAAACAACCAAGCTACTCTAGAAGAGGTGTTTCCTGCATATTTGACCAAGTGTATGATCTTCCCTTTAAAGGCAGCTCAATAAGCCCCAAGTGGCCAGTAATTTCATTAAAAATGAACATATCATTGATATCACCTCCTGGCATATTTCTATTATCCATAGATCTGATAAAATTAAAATCACCTAAAAATAACCAGAGATCATCTTGTGGGATTCTAATGTGATACAACCAGTGCACAAAAGAATCTCTAAGTTCACCCTGACAAGGTCCATAAACATTAACCAAAGTCCAAGCTTGGTTATTATGGGTTGAGGTGAAACTTATGATGATGCCGAAACTCTGTATGTCAACCAGGGTACCAGATAGAGCAGAGGAGCACCATAGCACAATAATACCTCCAGAAGCACCCACAAGGAGAATATGCAAAGTTATCAAATCTTTTGGGGCAAAATTTCCTGATAGATCTCTCATCAAAGAAATCACACTTTGTTTCCTATAAGAAAACAACAGAACATTGGCTTTCCTCAATTTTGTGCTCTCACAACCCTTTGTCTAATTTCATAATTGAGACCTCTGACATTTCAGCAGAGTACTTTCCAGTCCTTACTAATAGATGTACTCATTATAAAACACTGGAAGATAAGGAGCCAAACACAGTATCACATAATAATACTGGCACACAACATAACCAGAACACTGCAAAAGATAGTTTCGGATATCCTCAGAGCCCACTAAGCACACACACAAGTCTGGTAGGACACAGAACAAAACCAAAAGAAAATAAATGACAGTATAAAGTGCCTGCCTCCCTGAACTATAGCAACAAAGTTCACTTATCATTGGGCACATCATTGTTTTGAGTCTTCTTGGGCTCAGCCATAAGCTGCTCCACAGTTAATTTCTCAGGAGGGATGCCCAAGGAAGCTCCAAGGTTCTGCATAACAATGATAGGAATGGGAGCAGGGCCATCATCTGACACCTTGGAACTAGGTTGTTGGTCATTAGCCTCCTGGAGCTTGGGCTTCTTTGCACGTGGTTGTCTTGGCGGCCGAGGTTTAACTAGAATTGCAGAAGTTGGCTTGTAACCCTGCAGTTTTGCAGCGCTGAGTCATTCTTCTATTTGAAAAGTCGGCCCTAGGAGCCACCGGTACTTTAGGCTTTCTGGCTCTCTTCTTTGTAGCAGTATAAACACTCACAAAAGGGAGTGTAACTTGCACATTATCAACAGAAACTGATTGCTTGGGAAGATTTGTTGGTTCATCTTGAAAAGTCAACTTGCGTGCTACCGGCCTGGAAGGGGAGGGCAATAGAGGCAAGGACTGGAGCTGACTCTGCAACTGAACAGGGGGCCAAGAGAAGTGCATTTCTTTAGGAAAAGCTTGCAACCAAGTTCTCTTCAGTGAAAAACTATCAACCATGATTGGCATCTCTCTGGGCAGATTAGAAGTCAGAAAAGAAGGCAATGGTGACTCAAAAGTTCTCTTCCAGATCATCTCAGGTGGTAAAACTGGGCCATACACAATCCTGGTAGCTCCAACAAATAGAGGTGGCTATAGAGGTGGCTGGTAAGGAACAATGGCAAGATTGTTATTTTGCTTAGGCACAACAAGATCCTCCACAAGCTGGTTCTCATCCATATGGCCATCAACCACATTATCATTCTGAAGATTCCCAACAAAGTTCTCTACAGCAGGTAGATTGTGTGGTTGAATTGGGCTAACTGGGTCATTCACAACAATTGTCTCGTCCTCAAGATTTTTAATGAGTGGGCCAACAGGCCCAACTCCCACCTGTACCGGCTTAATCAGATGAGCATGACCCACTGGAGGCCCATCAACCACAAACTGGTTGTCTTGCTGGGAAGATTCATTGGAGCCCATCGAAGGATTTAGAACCATGGAGGCTTGATCATGCTGCACATGTGGCTGCTCATTAGCAGACTCCTCACGTGGTGCATCCCAAGGACCCCATCCATATTGCTGCTCATCCTAGTGCTGCTGTGGCTGATCATGGTGCCAGGGCTGAGGAATATCATTCCAGCCAAGTGTGGGGTAGGGTGGCACTGCCCAGAAGTTCTCATTGGGCAGAAGTTAACCGGGCATTGGATGAGGATTACCATCAATGGGCATCACGTCTTCATCTTGAGGTAATTGTTTAGCAAATGTAGTAGTGAGTATGTGGCAAGAGGCGGTCCATGAGACAACATCACCTCCAACATTGGCAAACTTACAAAAAACAACATCTCTTGGCACAAGCAGGTTATTAGGGAAGGAAGCATAGATCAAAGAACGGACCACACGATTATCCTCATGATTACAATAATGAAATTGCCCGAAAGTACCCACAACCTCAGAAAGGATCTCTTCATTGCGGTGATCAAGGGGGGCACCAATAAACATGAGCCAACCAGTTCTATGTCCATGTAAAGCTCGATAACCCTCCCCGTCATCATGGTTAATGAATCTAACAAAAATCTCTTCTCCATGCTGATCTAGACCATGCAGCCAGGGCACATGATTTACCAAAGCACTATGAATAACTGGGTCTTGCATCTGATACTTCGGCTGTGGGATGGGCTCCACAATCCCAACCATGTAGGACTCATGGTAGCGGGAAGGGGGAGCGTGCCAGCGTGTAGAACATGCGCAGAAGCCTCTGCGGACCAGCATCCACAATGTCATGACCCGCCGGCAAGAAACGCCGCGGATTGAGCTCGTAGTTCTCCATGGGCGGTGGCGATGGAGGCGGTGCACAACTATTGGGTGGTGTGTAGCTTGATGATGGAGGTGTGGAATAACCAGGCTGCAGAGAAGGGGAGGCAGGGTTTTTTGTAACAGCCTGGGTTTTGCCCTTTTCTTTTTCTAAGGATTTTCTTGGATTTCTGGATTTAATTTGCTTTTCTGTGGCTGTGTGGTTCTGAAACTTGGGGAGATCATGTATTCCTAGGTTTTATAGTGGCTTGTCATCCCCAAAATCATCCCTCGATTTTTATCTAGTAGATCAAGAACTTTGTGTTGATTATCTTTTCTTCACTAACACTTGCATAATAACCATGCCAGCACTACAACAATACTAAGTTTTCAAGTCAAGAAGCGGAGGGCTATCTAGGCGTACCGATCGTAAGTGAACCAAAGCCTTCTCTTTATTTGGTTTAAACAACTGAGTTCCATATGATTTGGATTTCTCTCTATGTTGCTCGAGGAAAATCAAGTTTAAGCTTGGGAAGTTGATGTGTGATATTTTTACACTCATTCACCCTTTATTTAAACTAAGGTGTTTATTAAAACCGAGGTATTTTCTCTGATATTGCTACTAATGACTAATGAATAAAAAGGATTCCACCAATCCTCTCTTTGATGTATTTCCACAGAAAATGGGATAAAAAGGGAAGAAAGAAGATAGAAGAAATAAAGAGGAGGCGCACCAGAAGCCACATGGCAAAAGACGGTGTTTCATATGACCATAAGCGTGTGTATGAGCGCTTGTATGGCGTGGATTCTGAGGCTCCTCGTCCACCAGAAAAACTTTTATAAAGGGACGCCAAAATGTCGACAAAGCATCGTCGAGCGAAGTCAGAACAGGACCATCTTCTTCCCCTCTCATCAACTCTAGCCGCTGCCATTTTCCATCTCCATAGTCACCATCACCACCATAGTCCATCTCCCTCTAGTTCATACTTGTAATCATGCATCGCACAAGGCATCCATTGTAAGTCATATTATCATTCAATCGATCTTCAAGATGTGTTCTTCAATGTGTTCTGCTTGCGATCTGATCTCTATATGTGAGTAGTTCGGTAAGGTATGGGTTGAGGCATAGGCCTTGCAACCCTCTGTATTTGTTTTAGGGATAAATGGAACCGCTTTGAATTAACATCCCGAATGTGTGAGATAAAATTGTTCTGTAGATGTCTCTTGTCTTGTCCGTGATCTTCATCCCTGCAGGTACGGAAAGGCTAAGGGCGAGGAGAACGTGAAGTGTTATTCTGAACACCAGTGACAGAAGGGTTTGGTATGGTAACACAGATCCAATACTTGAGGATTAATGAGGTGTAGTTATTAAATGCCCAAAGCTCTTGTCTGATTATTATAATCTTATTTGTCGAGACAATCCCGTGCAATGGATAGGGCCTTTGGTTAGACAACTGATTCTTGATGCAGGACATGTGTCGGTCAAGATGTTATTTGGACACATCCTCCACTTCGATTCATAACAAGCACACCTCGATGGATGAATTTCATCGCACAAATTAAGATCATGTTTGGTCCCAACTCAAATACATGGTTGTAACTATTAAGACCTCATACTCATACCTTCTTTTTATTATAAGTGGTGAATCACAATTTCCTTGATTGATCTGGTCAAAAGCTGGACTTGATCCTTTAACAAAAGCTTGTTAGAAACCATCGCTTCAAGGTGACATTCCTCTCTTGAGTTCGATAACCCTGGGTCACCTCTGGGGAAATAGGTGCAGGGTACTCTTTGTTCCTTTACCGGATCATTAGAAGGAGGTATCACTGCCTCACATGATCGGGATAATTCGATGTTGTCGGTGGTGTGTTTGTTGGGAGATGGTCGATTGTCACTTTATGTATCAGTATTTTCATTGGAATCAATTGAGGCCCAGTTCTTTTGGTCAATTCTCCCATAATCTTGAGAATCGACCCTCCACCTAGCTTCTCCCAGAATCTTGAACCCATATATTTTTACAATCCTAACTAGTTAGGATGTGAACAACTAGGATTGTACAAAAAAATATGGATACAAGATTCTGGTAGAAGCTGGACGGAGGGTCGATTCTCAAGATTCTGGGAGAATCGGTCAAAAGAACTGGGCCTGAATCTTTTGAGGTTTTATTGTGGTGCTCTAAATCCCAGTGACAAAAAGGGGCAAGACACGTATTTGTATTATGGCCACTGGGGATAAAACGTCAGTGGTTCATCATATTAATTGATGTTTTGCTATCTGCATTATTTCATCATGCGTATTGCAATGCTCTATTTCTTGTCAACTAAATACCTCGAGATGCTTGCTGGTAGCGGTTTTGGGTGGAGCATTAGTAGTAGATGCAGTTGGATTAATGGTCTACTTATCATGGTTGTAATGCCCATATGAGATTATACCATAAATGATCATAGTCATATATATTGCAATATTAATAGGTACCCAACTCTAATTTTGCTTACCATGCCACTTGCTTTCTTGAGAGAGAGAGAGAGAGAGAGAGAGAGAGAGAGAGAGATGTCACTAGCGTACCTATGCCCCCTTGGGTCTATTTTCCTTTACCAAAAACAAATATTTTCCTTGTTGCCCTATGTTATTTTTCCTACCAAATTCAATATTAATGTAGATCAACATGTGGGAAATTTGCTTGTCCATGTTCAAATGTTTTCATGATCATATTTCTTAGCCCTTATAATAATGATAGATTAATTAGCTTCATGTACTATTGTAGATGTGACCAAACAAGTTATCTTATAAATGCAATGTAATGCAACTTCAAACCGCATTTTTTGATTCTTCAACACACATCTATTGAATGCTATTTGTGGCATGCAACTGTAATCAAAGCTAATGTAACATCTCATAGGAATATGTGTGTACCAAGGATTTCACTAAAATAGGTTTATGTATCTAACCATTGCAAAAAAAAAGTTCGACGCCGACAGACAACACTCAACACTGGCATCCTTTTCCGCTATTACTTCCATCTCCCTCCACTCCTCCCCTTCCATTTGAGAGCCACCGAAAGCAGACTAGCCTGATCCCGTGCCTCGTCTGACAACTCAGTCGGTCGGCGATGGCTCGGGACATGTGCCCGGATTCTCGCTATGCATATTTAGGTTTATGTAGATTTAGACTCGCCATGAAGGTGTTTGGCGCTATGCCGGTAGTGTGGAGTGCTTCGCCGAGCTCTCAGGCCACTTCCGGCAATTCGTCATGGTGGGTCTTCTCTCCTTGGTGCTCCGGTGAGTGGGAGCCGAAGAGGCAGGGGTGCTGACCACTGCCTACATCATGAGTAAGTATGTTTTTACCCTAGATCTAGAGCTTTTGATCTTTCCCCCACAACTCTCTTCATGCCGCCGAGGTAGAGGAAGAGGAGGTGAGTGGATGCCACATCGATCTCCAGTTATGCTACCACTAAGATTTTGATCATCGAGATCATCAACAGGCATGCTTGGAGTGGAGTTATGACATAGATCGTTTACATGCCGGCCTTTGTCACTGATTTACTTCTTCTGGTCAAATTGAAGGGCGAACTTCCGGAGCTTTGTTGGCTCCATTCTTTCATCTCGATCTGTCATTTCCAGATGGGTGGCAACAATCCCGTTTCGGTCAAGCTTTTGCGAGCTTCTGTAGGTGCTCCAGTGGAGATGGCGAAGCGGATCTGCCGCCCCCAAGTTATTCATCCTCGGTGGCAACCGCTCTGGTCTTCCGCTGGTACCGTTTACTTGGATCGTATTGCATTTCTAGTTTTTGTTCTGGGGTCCTCTATGGAAGATGCAAGTTCAAAAAAATCACTTATATTGTGCACAGGTCATCCATGTAAACCAGTTGATGTAGCTATCGAACAACACGTCCTAAATCTAACAAAACTTACTTCTTGCATAAACGCTTTACATGAGATTAAGCTAGTCCGCATGGATTGATGACTAGGGTATTATTAAAGAAATTTTTAGTAATATGTCGTTTAACATATTGTGTAGCAGTTACCCCTCGCTCACATCCCTGCCGACAAAGTGAAGCAAACACCCCCTCCCCCCTCTCTATATCTCTCTATTTCATACACTCGTTGTCATGTATTTGCATTTGTCAGCTTTGTTGTACTCTTTACTTGGAGTGTTGGATGTTGTGATAAATGAGGTTGGAACCACTCGCTAGTCTTCAGCGGCGAGGTTAGTACTCTCTCTTGTTCTCTTCTATATAAGGCACACATCATCTTAGTAACTCTATCGTCTCCCTCTACCTACCTCCCCCTCCTCTCTTGTCTCTCTTCATCTCCCTTCCATATACCTTTTTAACGGGGTTGGGTCCCGAAGGAGTCAGAATCCACTAGACAAGCGTAAAAATACTTTTTACAAAAAATACCCTCTAGAAAGTAAAAATTGCAACCTAGAACAAGCATCTTACAGCAAGGACCCCATATCATCATGATAGATTGTAATTATACCCTGCCTAAAAGCATCACCAAGATCCAAGACCCCTATCGCCGGGGATGAACTAGTTGGGATGGAGGCCTCGCCGCAGCAGCTCCGCCAACTCATCGTCCGTGGATATGGCGGGAGGAATAGCAGGAGCTGGTGCCGAAGTCGCTAGAAATGCCTTCCTACCTTGGCCGTGGTCATTTGTCAACGTCATTTCCGTCGTCACGCGCGTACGTGGTATTAGCGGTCAATATCGATAATCCCGAGGCAACGACCGATAGATGTCTCAAATTCTTGCCGCTCTTGTTCTAAAGCCTCCGCATACATAGTACGTATGTAATATAAATTCACAAAAAAAATACAGAGAAATATATACATACATACGGATTTAATGGTAGAGTGGTAACGTTCTTCTTGAGAACAGAAGGAACACGCGATACGGCACAAAAATGGCTCCTCGAGACCGCAGGACGACCCGATCAAAAGATTTCCTCCTGAGCTCCGGAACGGCGGCCGTGGCGGTGAAGTCACCCGGCGCCGTCCCGGACACGCCGCCGGTCCCGTTCGCGTACGGGGGGCTGCTGTACCAGCAGAGCGGCGGGCGGCGGAGGTGGCGCGAGTGCACCGTCGTGCTGGGCGCCGTGGCCATGGTGGCGCTCTTCGTCACCCACGCGCTCCTCCCAAGGGCCAGCGTGTTGTCCGAGGAGACGCGCGGGGAGGCACGAGCGGAGCAGAACATCATGGTCACCGCCGGCGCCGATGCCGACGGGTTCCCGTGGAGCAACGAGATGCTGCAGTGGCAGCGCACCGGGTTCCATTTCCAGCCCGAGAAGAACTACATGAACGGTACGAAATGAAATTCATTGTTCATTTGCTCATTCCAATGGTTGAGTTTTGAGATTCCGTATCTTCTTTCTCCATGCACGGAGAGAGAAAGAAACTGACCGCCTTTTCCTTGTGGATTGATGATGGCTGACATGGCTACGTACCATGGTGACACGCACGCACACATGCATGCAGATCCAAACGGTGAGTACGTCCGTCACTAGCTCGCTGCCCAGCCGTCTGTCTGTCTCTATGTGCTTCAACTCTTTTTTCTTTCATCTTTTTGAGAAATCTCTATGTGCTTAACTGGAACACAACATGCAGCTCCGATGTACTACCGTGGACGGTACCACTTCTTCTACCAGTACAACCCCACGGGCGTCGTCTGGGGCAACATCACGTGGGGCCACGCCGTGTCGCGGGACCTGATCCATTGGCGCCACCTCCCGCTCGCCATGGTGCCCGACCAGTGGTACGACATTCATGGCGTCCTGACGGGCTCCGCCACAATCCTCCCCAACGGCACCGTCATCGTGCTCTACACGGGGAAAACCGACACCTCCGCTCAGGTCCAGTGCCTCGCCCTTCCCGCCGACCCGGATGACCCCCTCCTTGTCAACTGGACCAAGCATCCCGCCAACCCCGTCATCCTCCCGCCCCCCGGCATCGGCCTCCAGGACTTCCGCGACCCCACCACCGCCTGGTTTGACGAGTCGGACCTGACATGGCGCACCCTCATCGGCTCCAAGGACGACAACGGCCACGCCGGCATCGCCTTGATGTACAAGACCAAGGACTTCATCAGGTACGAGCTCATCCCGGGGGTGCTCCACCGCGTCGAGGGCACCGGCATGTGGGAGTGCGTCGACTTCTACCCGGTCGGCGGCAGCAACAACTCCTCGGAGGAGGCGCTGTATGTCCTGAAGGCGAGCATGGACGATGAACGGCATGACTACTACGCGCTCGGGAGGTATGATGCGGCGACCAACACGTGGACGCCGCTCGACCCAGAGCTGGACGTGGGGATCGGGCTGAGGTACGACTGGGGAAAGTTTTTCGCTGCCACGTCTTTCTACGACCCGGTGAAACGGCGGCGCGTGATGTGGGCTTATGTCGGCGAGACCGACTCCTTGAGCGCCAACGTTGCCAAGGGATGGGCTTCCGTCCAGGTACACCGTTACTATGCATCGATATGATTCCTTTCTACTTGTGTTTACCGTCAACCATTAGTTTCATTCCTTCATTAGGCATGCTCATACTCCCTCCATCATGTTTGTTCGGCATGCATAGGTATTTAGATCCTTATTATCTGCCTCGGTCCAGGTTGATTTGTGTGTGAACGAAGTTTCTAAACATATACTTCCAGCGTTGTATGCCACATATTTGTTAGTCAAAATGAAAAATACTAAAAAACATGGGCTCGCCCTACAAAGCTAGATAAATGGAGTAGATAGACCATTGATCTCCTCTTGGATACTGAAATTAATGCTTTTGTTATACATGAGTCTAATCGGTCTTCTCTCGTGTGCAATGCAACCTGCTTAAGATGCTACTATGTGCTTGATGCTAAATTATTACTTACTATTTACTTATTCATCACTCTTATCATCCTTTTGCATCTTCTTCTGGTGAGTCCTGATCATCCTTTTGTCCGTTTCCTTGTGAGATGGCTAATTAAGAAGTATAGCTTAATGTGGAACCATCTGCCTATGGCTCAAATTGTCATGTACTGAACTTTTTTATAATGTGATGTAGGAAAGTAGCTTTAAAAACAGAGAAAGTCGGTTTAACTAACCAGAAAAAGGAATTAAATTTTGCTTGGAAAGCTAGATTAACATAATCCATAGCAACGCCAAACGTGCCTGGCATAAATATGGTGGCCGTTGTGATTGAGGCACGGGTTAGCTTAACTAAACACACCAATGGTCGTGTGCATCAACCTATGCATAGGTCGGAGGTTTACTCTCTTTTCTGAAAACAAGCTAAAAACACACAAAATCAGGACTTTCTTCATTCATTCCTATATTTTGTTTGTGTGGTCACTTTTTTAATGGAGGAAATCAATGCAGATTGCAAGACCTTTTATTACCAATCATTCTTATCATTTTTTTTAAGTTCTTGGTAACATTGTGCATTCATAATCAGAGGACTTGCCCATCTTACATGTGTGCAGACGATTCCGAGGACGGTAGTGTTGGATGAGAAGACTCGGACGAACCTCCTCCAATGGCCGGTGGAGGAGATCGAGACCCTCCGCTTCAACAGCACCGACTATGGCGTCATCACTATCCACACTGGATCCATTATACCTCTCCGCCTCCGCCAAGCCACACAGCTTGACATCGAGGCCTCCTTTCGCCTAGACACTTCCGCTATTGCCATCATCAACGAGGCTAACGTCAACTACAACTGCAGCACCAGCGGCGGAGCCTCAACCATGGGCCCACTTGGTCCCTTCGGCTTCCTCATCCACGCCGCTGGCAATGGTGGCAGCGAACAACTCGCGGTTTACTTCTATGTGTCGAGGGGCCTCGACGGGGCGCTCCGAACCCACTTCTGCCATGACGAGTTATTGTCGTCCCGAGCGAATGATGTAATGAAGCGGGTGGTGGGCAGCACAGTGCCAGTGCTCGACGGTGAGGCTCTATCTGTGAGGGTGCTCGTGGACCACTCGATCGTGGAGAGCTTCGCGATGGGCGGGAGGTTGACGGCGACGTCGCGTGTGTACCCGATGGAAGCCATCCACACAGCGGCGGGGGTGTACCTTTTCAACAACGCCACCGGCTCCTCCATCACCGTCGAGAAGCTTGTAGTTCATGAGATGGCCTCGGCGTTGTACAACCAGACTTTCGTGGCCGACGACGACTAGTAGCTTCAGTAAGCTATATACTAATCAGGTAATGGGGTTAGGACCTCTCATGCAGTCCACCATGCAGTACGGTCACTTCCGTAGGACCCGGCACCACATGTCATCCACACTACAGCACCATACAGTAATGCAGAGGATCTCAACCCCTGGCAATGAGGGTCACTTGCCTCCAAACTATGACTCCTATGATAATAACGATGGCTAGTACATGTACTGGAGTGTTATGCGCGCCTTGCTGTGCGTTTTTTCTATTAGGTGTGTTTTTCTTCTTTTTTTATCGATTATTATGGTAGGTTGGTTCATTTTGGACTCTATTTGTGTTGGCTTGGTTATCATTCAATTGGGTTGGATGTCGTGCTTTATCGTTGCGGCTGTTGTGTGTGTGTGTGGGGGGGGGGGGGGGGCATGCACTTAGCGGGGGTGTGTTATGTGTCACGTTGCACAGTTTAGCAAACATCATCATATGCAGCGAGAAGCACGTCCATGTATGTGGATGAACCCAAGAGGCAAAACCAATAATGCAGACACATACATGTGGGCCCCTCTACGCATCACACCCAGATTCACCATTAGGCTTTGTTGCGAGGGACCATAGTGTTAAAGGAGATTCATGTAAAAATACAAACCTAGATTGTTAGTTTGTTATAGAACTCGCCGCCTTCGTAAGTTCATAATGACTATTGACATAGGACCATCAAGTGTTGGTGCATGTGCCACACGTAATGTATAAATGTTGCCTTCATAAGTTCATAATGTTTATAGACATAGAAAGACCATCAAGGGTTGATGCATGTGCCACACGTAATTTATAAATGAGAGAGAAACATAACATCGACTTTAAGTGTTTTTTCTTTTTACAGAATACATCGAACTAAGTTATGAACCTCTGTATCACAAAAAGAGTTCATAATATTTCGCGCTTGCATATATCTCTTAAAGCGAGAGAGTGCTTTTTTTTTTGCTCTCGGGTTGAAATTTTCAAAATTTTAAAAACAACTTATTAAGTTTCTAAAACAATGAAAATAAATAAACAAGTACATATAGATGTATACAAGACGTTTGTGAAATTCATCAAAAAATATGTTTTGATGTGATCTGTACCAAAAAAATAAAATCATGTACTTTTATAGTGAATATTATGTGCGCTAGAAATACATAATTTTGTCATTTTTGTGGAGCACACACAAAAATGTATTTTTACATTAAACTTTGCACATAAGTAGTATACAACATCCATGTGTATATGTGTAACTTCTTAGATATTTTTGAAACTTAAATTTTGAATTTTGAATTTTCAAATTAAGGGTTGCATGGAGCTCGAGCTCCATTAGCATTTGCCTTGTTTTAGGCTATCCATTAGCAATTTCCGTTAAGCCATATCTATGAACACATCTTCTGGGCCAGCCGAAATACGCGACACAAGTGGGACTAGCACTTCCATGAGCTAGTACACGTACACAGGTTTTTCTTTTGTTCTTTTATTTTATTTTTATTTTTACTTTTGTTATACATTGAAATGTTGACAATATATATATATATATATATATATATATATATATATATATATATCGGAATTAATTAACTTAAATTTTGAACAGACATTTGCCGTGCGTTTAAAAATGTTAATGGAGCGTAAATATATTATTTTGAAAAAAATACTTTACTTAACATTTTTAGAAAATTTCACCACTTATAAAAAATGTTTATACAATGTTAAAAAAGTTGTGTTATTTCTAAAGAAACTCATACCAGCTCCGGCGAGGAAGGGGCGATCACGCAGGCGCGCCTTCGGCCTGATTCAGTGCTTGTAGTCGTTGCTAGATGGTTTGCGGATTTGGATGCATTTTTTACTATTTTTTATGTTCACTGTAGTATCATGATTGAAGATGAATAGATTGGAAGTTTTTCTCTAAAAAACGTCATCACATGTAAAAATATTCACTTGTTTAAAAAGTATGTTCGTGATTCTTTTAAATGTTTATACAATGTAAAAAGAACGCGTAATTTTGGAAAATGTTTCGTACCATTCAAAATATATAGTCCATGTAAAACAATCATAATACTTTAAAAAATTGCATGTTTTTTTAATAATGTCCACGGTATTATTGAAACCGTTCAAACATTTTGAAGAAAATGCTCACCTTGTATTTGAAAATGTTTAGTGTGCATTTGACAAAATGTTCAACATGTATTCAAAAAAATTGTTCCTTGTGTATCTGAAAAATGTCCAAGATGTATATAAAAATATTTGGTGTACATTTGGCAAATGTTCAACAAGTATTTGGATAAAATGTTCATTTGAAATATTTCTACTTATATCTAAAAATTGTTCCTTGTGTATCTGAAAAATGTCCAAGATGTATATAAAAATATTTGGTGTACATTTGGCAAATGTTCAACAAGTATTTGGATAAAATGTTCATTTGAAATATTTCTACTTGTATCTAAAAAATGTTCAATGTGTATACAAGTCAACATGCATTTGAAGATATGAAGAAAAAATTAAGATGATGAAAATACAAAGACGAAGGAAGAAATACAATATGGAATCTTCTAAACCGGTACGAAACCAGTCCGTAGAAGCTTCCCAAATCCGCTCCTAGGAAGCTACGATATGCACACTATTGTGTGGTCACTTTTTTAATGGAGATCAATGGAGGTTGCAAGACCCTTTATTACCAATCATTTTTATTTCAAGTTCTTATCAATATGCATTCATACTCAGAGGACCTACATATCTTACATCCGTGAGACAATTCCGAGGACGGTGGTGTTGGACGAGAAGACCCAGACGAACCTCCTCCAATGGCCGGTGGAGGAGAATGAGACCCTCCGCTTCAATAACACCGACTTCAATGGATCCATCATACGTATCTCTGTGTCTCTGCCAAGCCAATCAGTTCCACATCGGGCCTCCTTTCGTTAGACACTTCCGCTATTGCCATCTTCAATGAGGCCGACATCAACTAACTGCAGTAAGCGACGGGCCTCATCCAATTGTGCGCTTGTCCCCTTTGGCCTCCTCATCCACGCTGCCCCTAACGGTGGCAACGAACAACTGACGGTGTACTTATACGTGCCAAGGTGCTCGATTGGGCGCTCCAGACCCAGTTCTGCCATGACGAGTTGTTGTATTCTCAGACGAAGGATGTCATGAAGCGGGTGGTGGCCAGCAGCGTGCCCATGTTCAATGTTGAGGCCCTATCAGTGAGGGTGCTTGTGGAACACTCGGTCATGCAGAGCTTCGTGATGGGCGGGAGGTTGACGGTGACGTCGCGGGGTACCCGATGGAAGCCATTCATGCGGCGATGAGGGTCTACCTTATCAACAATGCCATTGGCCCCTCTGTCATGGTTGAGAAGCTCGTGGTGCATGAGATGGCATCGACATCATACAACCAGACCTTCGTGGCTAACAATAACAGCGGCCCCTGAGCTCTACAAGATTGCTACAAGAAAGAGCAGGACGATCTGTTAAGATCTGGAGGGGGGTCGCTGGATTACTGCCATTGCCTGGCTGAGCACTACCGTCCAGCTTTGCGAATTCCTCGACATTTGGCAGCTTCTGCAGACCAACAACATTGACCTCTCCTGTCGAGACTCCATCCGCTGGAACTGGACGGGTTCAGGGGAATACTCTAGCAAGTTTGCCTACCATATGCAGTTCTCTGGTCTCTTGGTGCCTTTCCGCTCTGCTAAGGTTTGAAAAGCACAGGCCACCCCCAAATGCAAGCTCTTCGCCTAGCTTGTCCAACATGGAAGAATCCTCACGGTAGAAAACCTGGCAATCCATGTATGGCCACACAATCCAATATGCCGCCTTTGCATGGCATCCAATGAGACGGTCCGTCATCTCTGTAGAGATTGCCCCTTCTCGCAGGCAGTCTGGAGGACCGTTAACGCCGCGGAGGGAATGCCGAACCCGAGCCCACCGGACGATGGAACCTCCATCAACACATGGTGGGAGGGCTTCCTTGCCAGTATTCCAGCTCAGAACAGGCGGGAGCGTAGTGGTGCCATGATCTACCCTCTGGAACATCTGGAAGGAGAGGAATCGTCGGGTTTTCATCGGCAAGAGGTTGACCTACCAAGAAGTCGCCCACCTAGCTTTGATAGATATTCGCTTGCACATATCCAGTTGATTTCTCATTCGCGAGTAATCCGCATGCCGATGATGTTTGGGAGGCTCCCCCGCCGCCCGACTCTTAGGGAAAAGCCTTGTGTAAACTATTTGTAACACTCTCTCTTCTTCTAATTGAAAGGCAGCGCTCCTGCCAGTTTCTCGAAGAAAAATGTTCTACTGGCTTATGCATCGGAATCGTCGCTGGTGCAACGATCGATTGCAGCGGCGGGGCTAGCCAAATGGCTACTTCTGTCCGGTCCGGATGAGAAGCCTGGAGACATTGGTCCATCTCATATGAAACTACCCTTTCTCCAATGCCATGTGGTGCAAAGTGGCGACCTGGACAGGTTCACTAGTAGAAAAGAGGGCTTTGGTCCACCCCGGGTTAGCCCATAGTCCCGGTTCAGTCTAGAACCGGGACTAATGGGGGCATTAGTCCCGGTTCGTGCGCCCAGGGGCCACGTGGGCCATTTGTCTCGGTTCGTCTGGACCTTTCAGTCCCGGTTGGTGCCACGAAACGGGACTAAAGGGTGCGATGCCCATTAGTCCCGGTTCGTGGCACCAACCGGGACTAAAGGGTTAGACCTTTAGTCCCGGTTCGTGCCACCACCCGGTACGAATGGGGTTTGAGGCATTAGTACCGGTTCATGGCACGAACCGGTACTAAACGTCCCATTTTCAAACTCTACCCCCCCCCCCCCCCCGTGTGGATCGCCTTTTCAGTTTTAAAATAAATAAAAGAAAATGATGAAAATGTCAAAAAAATAAAAGAAAATAAGTTTCCCATGTGATATGTGGTCTAGTTGTTGGAAAAATTTGTAAATATGAATTTCGACTTTTTTTGCAAAATCTCTCGAGAATTTGTAAAAATGGGCATAACTTTTGCATACTAACTCGGATGAAAAAGTTTTTAATATGAAAAATCATCTACTCAAAAAGTTACGTCCAAATTTAACCGGCGTAACCATGTTAAACATTTTCAAAATCCTCAAAAACCTAATAGAAAAAAGTTACGGGCCTTTTTAGATCTAGAGTGGAAAAAATCGAAAAAATTTCAAACTGTGGTCAAACAATGGTCAAACTAATTATTCTACAATATTAGTGTTACTAAATAATTATTTCAGTTATTTTGAATTTTGATCAAATCTGGTCAAACTATGGTCAAACAATGGTCAAACTGTGGTCAAACAATGGTTAAACTTTGGTCAAACAATGGTCAAACTAATTATTCAAGAAATATTAGTGTTACTAAATAATTATTATTTTTTAAAACAATAGTTTCAAACTCAAAAAGTGAAATGTGTCACTTCATGCTCAAGCGAAATTCCTGAAGGTTAATAGGATTGACATCTTACTATTGTCAGGAAAACAACAAATGCAGACTTGGAGACGAGGGAGAATAGAACCCGGAAGTTAAGCATGCTCAGGCTAGGGGAGTGGGAGGATGGGTGACCGTTTGGGAAGTTAGATGATTTGGAGTGATGAGGGGTGATTAGAGATTAGGGGATAAATTGAGCAGTGATGAGGGGTGGTGATTAGAGATTAGAGGTTAAAATAATTCAGAAATTTGAAAAAAAAAATCAAAAAAATTTCAAAAAAAAATCATAAAATTTCTTTTAGTTTCGGTTGGTGTTACCAGGTGTTACCAATCGGGACTAAAGGTGGAGCTCCACGTGGCCGCGGCCAACCGGGACTAAAGGAGAGAGGCATTAGTAAGGACCCTTTAATCCCGGTTCAAAAACCGGGACTAAAGGGCCTTACCAACCGGGACAAAAGCCCCTTTATCTACTAGTGGTTGCAGCTCCATGCATACACATGGAAGAGACTACGACAACACCAGGGCCATTGTCCGATCCATGATTGGGGGAGCAGATCAAGCGTCAAAGAAGGGGGCAGGGACAATGATAATGATGATTACATAGGAGCTATGGAAAGAGAGAAATGGATGTATTTTCACAGCTAAAATCCCAAACAGGTCCAATGTCATCTATGCTTTTAGAAGAAACATGGAACGATGGCAATTAGGATACTGTGAGATACCAAGTTTGGATGCTCTTATGCAAACAGCCTATGGGGCTGTTTTTTTCTTTCAGTTTTTCTTTCTACTCCACAGCAAGATCACTTGATCAACACCATGTGTTATCTGCCAAATCAATGAATGCGAGCAAGCGTTGGATCTTTCTGAAAAAAAAAACATACAAAGATCATCAAGTGATGATGCACGTACCATACGTTTTCTTTGCTATTAGTTTTGTCATTTTTTTAGACAAACTCTAGCAGAGTCGCCATACACCCCTCGACTTGTATATAATTTATGGAGCATGCTTATATTCAGCCCATAGGTGTTCATATCTTGGGGCAGGGCGCGTTGACATGGAGTGGCCTTCATGCTCGGGCAGGAAGTATCAACCCGGCATCTTCGTTCCGTGTGCAGCTTGGCCAATAGTGTTGTCATCCATACGGCTACCTATTCCAACCCTGCCATTACCACATGCTTCGTTAGAAACAAACATAGCCAACATTATTTGGCCGGTCCAGGCGATACATAGCACTCACACTATTTTTCTAGGAAAAGAAACTGAGTTAACCTTTATGTGATCAGGCCCCCTGTTTCACGCTCAGCGAGCAAACGAACAGGAGACACTTTGTAGGCCGGTGGCATGTTGTGGCTTACCATTTTCTTTGCGGGTCTTTTTTACCGACTCTTGGTGATCTATTTTTTCGGTTTTGTTTCATCCTTTTTTAACTTCATTTTTTCCATAATGCATGTAAACATTTTAATCATATGAATATTTTTGAAACATGCCTTAGTATGTTTTTATAAATATAAGATATTTTTATTACATGCGAGAACATTTTTTCCCAGTTGCATTAACACTTTGAAAATTGCATGAAAAATATTCGATAATGTATTAACTTTTTCAAAATAAAAAACTGGTCATCATATATTAAAAAATTTCTAATATGTATTAAGAAAAAGGTCACCATGTATTTAAAAAATATTCATCGGATGTTGCAAAACACTCGCCGCATATTGGAATAATATTCATCGAGTATATGAAAAACAAAAATCATGTACATGTACAAAACTAATGATCATCGGGTATTTAAACAAGCATTATTTGTGAAATAAAAAAATTCTATAAAAAGTGTTCATTGTGTAGTGAATAGATGTGCACCATGTTGAGAAATGTTCATCTTGTGTTAACAAATAAGTTATCAATTTTAAAGAGCCACAAATTTTAAGAAGTGTATATATTTAAAAAATATTTCTCGAATTCAAATAGGCATGTAGTCTAAACAATTGGCCAGAAACTGCACAGGGGGTGCTTTTGGGCCACCCCACTAGGAGGGCGGCTCCTCGATCTTGCAATAAGCAAAACACAGTCTTCTCAAGAAACAAAAAGACAGAAGGTACTTTTATGGACTCGGGCCCCACATTTGACGCTCGGCAGGCCGTCGGCCCATGCCGTGGGTAACTGACTAGTACCTATTTCTCTTTCAGTTTTGTTACCTTCGCTTTTTCACTTCACTTTTTCTCAACAAATGTGAATATATTTTTAATTAGATGTGAACAAATGTGAATTATTAGATTCTTACAACACATGTGAACAAAAACTTCCAGTTGCATGAAAACTTTAGGAAATTCTTCACCGTGTGATTTAAAAAAATATACCTCAAGTTTTGAAAAAACAAGTTGTTAGGTATTTGAGTAATTATCACCAAGGATGTGAAAAACAAAAATCATGTATAAAACCTAATGTTCACCGGGTATTAAAACAAACTTTATTTAAAAAGGTAAATGTTTTATAAAAAAAGTGTTTGTTGTGTACAAGCTTTTAAATCTAGGCCGATACGACCAATATATAGGCCGATATATCACTTTTGGGGCTCCACCAATATAAACATAACATATCATTTTGCAAATATCATTTTCCTACATATCATCCGATATCGACCGAAATATTGACCGATATGGCCGATATCTAGCCCGATATGTCCACCGCTATAGAACGATACATAGATGAAAATAATTCTTTATTGGATAATAGTGAAATAAGATTATGCATTTACAACATCATTATATATTATCAAAGTCATTCACAATGTTTCGTACAAATGCATATATATCATACTTTTTTAATCATAGAGTAAGGATTTTGTGAATCTTTCCTTAGTTGTTTCTTAATCAACAAGTTAGTAAACTAGGAACCTAAAAGTGTTATGTTAAAGCATTGACATCATACATTTTCTTTCACTAAAAGTAAATGTTTTGAACAAGAATAATGAAAAAAAACTAGACAAGTGTATATCTACATATCCTCTGATATATCACCCAATATCCGACAACCGATATGTCAAAGCCACACCGATATGAACCCGATATCCGATATTTTGAAGCTTGGCTGTGTAGTGAATACATGTCCACCATGTTGACAAATGTCCATAATGTGTTAAAAGATAATTACAAAATTTAGAAATTGGAATTGCAAAATGCTTGTGTATTTTTAAAATTGCAGTAAAATTTAAACCTGCTCATGTAGTTTAACAAATCATTAACAGATTTAGAAAAACTAAAACGATATAAGATTTGTAAAGCATTCATAATTTTAAAAATGTTTGTGAAAATAGAATAAAGGGTAAAAGAAACAGAAAACAAAAACTAGAAAGCGAAAACAGAAAAGGTCAATCCGTCAACACACCCCTCCACTCTTCGTCCGGTTGACTACATTATGTTCATAGGTCCAATCTTTACTTTATGCATTTATGTGTATGAATGGTGTACAGCCAGTCAAGGACGGCATGACATGCCTAGTTTATAAGGACGTGTTTGGTTACCTACATAACGTTAGCCAACTTGCTAAATGCAGCTATGCTCGGTTGGGCTATTTGGTTAAATGCAAATACATTGGGTCTGCACGACATAGTTTTTAAAGCACCCCCTGGCCTAGTTCACTCGGAAAGGCCAAATCGACCATTTACAGCGAGCCAGGTCAGAGTGATGCTCTCGAGCGCAAGTGGGTGGCTTTGCCGGTACATGCATGTATTTCATGTTCATATTTGGAGCCTTTTTAGAAAAAAAAATTGACAAATCCGTGACACACGGTCGACCATTTGAAGTATCCCTTGAGGAGTAGCTTCACCTTATCGTTTGACACTACTTTCGTGTTGTGCATTTTCTGTTTCACAAATCATAGACGTGTATATTTACATGTGACCAGTGTAGTGTAATGTGCATGTAACCCTCATAATCTTCTTCACCACTAATCTCGTTCACTAGCCTCTTCAAATCTACACAATTGTGCTTCAGTTTGAGATAAGTTGTACACGAAAAAGATGCACATCGACATTGTGGTTTCATTCATGCGATTGGTTTGTGATTTCATTGACGGTAAATGTTTTAATTTTGTGTTTATGTTTGAAGCTATTTTGGATGAATTTTGACAAATTCATCGCCCACGGTCGACCATTTGGATATTTCTTTGACTAGTAGCTTCATCTCTCCATTTCACACGACTTTCGTGTTGTATGTATTCTATTTCAACGGTCATAGAAGAATACGTATATATCTCACTAGTCCCTTCTAATATCCGCAATGTATTGTACAATGGTGCTTTTAACTTGTGGGGATGTTGTCGTGTGTGCGTGCGTGTGTGCGTGTGTGTGTGTGCGTGCGTGCGTGTGTGTGTGTGTGTGTGTTGTTCATGTGAACATGTGCGCGTGCGCGCTGATCATGTGAACGTGTGCGTGTTGTTCATGCGAACGTGTGGGTGTGCGTCACGTGTGTATGTGTTGTTCATGTAAACGTGTGTGTGTTGTTCATGCGAACATGTGAGTGTGCGTCACGTGTGCATGTGTTGTTCATCATGTAAACGTGTGTGTGTGTGTGCGCGCGCGCGCGTGTGTTGTTCATGCGAACGTGTGGGTGTGCGTCGCGTGTGCATGTGTTGTTCATGTAAACGTGTGTGTGCTGTCAAGTGTGCGTTCTACCGTAACCTTCTGTCGTGGTTCTAAGTCTGATAGTAGAATGGGGGTAGGTATGGAGATGCAAGATCCTAGCTATGGAACAGTTGTACACACGAGTGTTTTACAAGTTCAGGCCCTTCTCGGAAGAAGTAACAACCCTACGTCTCGGAGCCCGGAGGGGGTCGACTGGATTATGTGTATGAAAGGTACAGGGGTGCGAACCCTTCTACCAGCGGAGGGGGGGTGGCTTATATAGAGGATGCCAGGACCCCAGCCAGCCCACGTAGCAGAGGGTTAAAGTACATTAAGGTCTGGCGTTACTGGTAACGCCCTACATAAAGTGTCATCATGACCATTAAGACTACTTAATTACAGACCGTTTGGATACAGAGTAGATCTTGAACTCCTGGTAGTCGAGTGAGTCATCATGGTCGAGTGTCTTCAGATTCGTCGAGTGTCTTCTAGTCCGGTCGAGTGGAATCCCTCTTGGTCGACTGGAAGACGGCTTCTTCTAAGAGATGTCCTTAGGGAGGGTACCTTGGACAGGTCCGTAACCCTACCCTAGGTACATGACTTCGTCAGTAGCCCCCGAATGGATCGAGGTTTGAGTGAGGACAGAGTTGGCAATCTTTCCGACCTGCTTTCTGGTACTGTAAAGGCGCTTTTTGCTCTGGATCAATGACTTTTAAGTGAGGGTGTCAACTTTCTTTAGTCGCCTTGATCCATTCTTTATATTTGTCGAGTGAACTTTATGAACTTGGAGATTCCCGAGCGACGGATCGCAGGAGATCTTCCGTCTGACAAGTTGCCCTGTGGTTAGCGGATTTAGTGGGATCCGAATTTTGGGAAGCGCGCGAAGCGGAGAAGGCCACGGTACTCAGACGGGATAAGGCAAGGACACCTCAATCTCCGTGCCGCCTTTTTCACCACGTATCGCGTGCGCGACTGTTTCGAGATTTGACAGGATTGCCTGAGCCTACCCGTCAGCCACTCGGAAGTGACCCCATATAAGGAACCAGGCGGAGGTTTTCCGAACAGTGCTTCCTCATTTTCTCCTCCCTCGTCTCCAGATTCATCTGCTGTGCTCGCGAGCTGCCCAGCGCCGCTGCTCCGTTCGGGCTTCGTCGGCGACAATGGTGAAGGAGAAGACGGCGGCTTTGGAGCGGGCGAAGAAGGCGATGGCGCAAGCGAAGGGGAGAGCGCCCAGTCGGGGTGGATCCTCGTCGCGGTATCGCCTGCCGCAGGGTTGGATCCAAGGGGATTGGATCCGCTCGACCATCACCCAGAAGGACCTCGATGACCTAGCCAATGAGGGGCTGATCGAGCACGGAGCAGCGAGGCTTCCGGGAGCGGAGTGTCAACCGCAACCTCAGGAGGGTGAGTGCGTCCTCTTGGCGACTCATGTAGATCGAGGGTTTTCTCTGCCGCCGCATCTTTTCTTTCGGGGATTTCTAAATTTCTTCGGAGCTCAGCTCCACCATTTTACTCCAAATTCCATCGCCTATCTCTCCGCCTTCGTATCTTTGTGTGAGAATTTCTTGGGTTGTCGGCCGCATTGGGGCCTCTTCAAACATATATTCACTTGCCGTTCCCAGACGGTGAAAAAGGCCAGCCCCAATGATGAGAGAACCCAGGTGATCCAGATGTGTGGGGGTCTCGGAGTCTAGATGAGGAGTAAGAGCGCTTTCCCTGCTATGACCCTTCCTGAGTCGATCAGACGGTGGCAGTCGACCTGGTTCTACTGCCAAGACCGGTCGACGCCAGGGCGGTCGACCGGGATCCCTCCCTTCTCTATGAGTCGAGTGAACAAGCCCTCCTCTCTGAAAGTAGTTCCGGAGGAGAAGGATCAGGTGAAAATGTTGATGGAGCAAGTAGTTCAGTTGATTCGTGACGGCGTGACCGGCATGGACCTTCTGGAGGTTTTCGTTCGGCGGCGCATCCAACCACTCCAGTACCGGGGCCACCCGATGTGGATGTATTCTGGTACAGAAGACACGAGTCGGGTCCACCCAGAGGAGGTCGATGATGTTACATTGGAGAGGTGGATGACTGCCATCACGGGGAACAAGGACAACCCTCGTGGAGCTAGGAGGATCGTTCCACTCGACCAATCTTATGAGGTGGATAAGGTATGACTATTTTCCTCCGACTGCTCTATCTATTATGTTTCGTCGTAAATCAGTCGATTGACCTTTGTCTTGCTTGCTGTCTTTCAGGAAACCACTGAGTTGTACTCGATGCCCAACGGGGCACAGGCACAAGCCGAAGAGGAGGAAGGAAGCGGAGGCGAAAGTCAAGAGGAGTGGGAGTCGGACGCCGATGAGGGTGAGGCAGATGCAGGTTCTGACGAAGAGGAAGAGGAGGAGGAAGAGGAGGGGGAAGTTGCGCCTCCCCGTTCCGAAAGGAGGTCCAAGCTCGCCCACGACCCTGCGGCTGATCGTGGCAAGGGAGTCGTGCCTGCTGGGCAGTCGACTAAACGTCCCCGGACAACTTCACCGGCGCCGACTGAAAAGGCGTCGAAGCAACCCCGAGCGGCCCCGTCAAAACCGGTGAAAGCCCTACCGAAGATGAGGATGGAGATTCCGACTGTCTCTGGGTAACGGTCATAACTCATGTTTTCCATTCTTGGTCGATTCAATCGCTGACCGACTGATATTTGCAAATCGCAGTGCTGCTACTTCTGAGACTTCGGCCAGGCATGAGGATCAAGAAATGGAAGATGCTGCGACTTCTCAGCCTGGTATGATCTGCGCGGTTTCGCTTCCGGTCGATTGAATCTTTATTTTTGATTTTGAACTTCTTCTGCAGCTCCGCCTAACGTTGTCATCAATCTTCCTGACGATGACGATGAAGCGCCGCTGAGGCAGAGGAGGAGCAGGAAGGCTACTGTTGGCAAGGCTGCGCAGGTTACGTCGGCACCTGGACCACAGATTCCCGAGGGGAGCAATGTTGCTCGGGCTACCGTGTCCTTTGCGGAGCCGTTGACGGTTGCCCGCCCTTCGTCGTCGAGTGCTGACCCGCCTTCTCTCTTCTCCACCTACCACGTCCCGGAGGACCAAGCAAGCGCTGCCAAGGAAGCCATACGTCAGGCCGGGATTATGATGGAGCAGGTGAAGGCGATCCGAACCGCCAGCCAAGCAGCTTATGACGCGAGCTCAGCTCTCCAGAGCAATGTCCAGGTTAGTTGAACACCGACTGGAAATCTTGATATTTGTCATGCACCCACTGGGTGTGTCAATTCTACAGTGGACTGCTGGCAGTCGACTATAGTCTTTGTGTCTTGAGATTTCTCACTTTACTTGTTCCACTCGACCATGGTCGAGTGGAACAATGAAACTGGTGGGGGCACGCTGAGTGCACCCACTGAGTGTAGTCCCCGAGACCGCGGTCGATTGCTGGCAATCGGCTATGGTCTGATTTTTTTTTGACAATTAACTGCTTCCGGTCGGCTGATCTACTCTGAGTCTAGCTGATAGAACTGGTGGGGGCACGCTGAGTGCACCCACTGGGTGTAGTCCCCGAGACTACAGTTGAATGTTTAGATTCATCTTTAGTCTTAGAAATAGTACGATTTTTCCTTTAGTCACTCGGAAGTGATCTGCCATTGATGTTTGTCGACTGAACTTTCGCAGAAATCTTGTGACCTTGTTTCTCGTTATACTGAATTGGAGAACAAGTATATCCAGCTTGAGCTTGACCAAAAGCTTGTCCAAGAGAATTTCACGAAGGCGAAGGAGGAGGCAAAAGGTATGTTTGGTGAGAATCTTGACGACTGTCCTCGCTTCTTGCCTGTCTCCGAATCTGATCTTATTGTGATTTTCGCAGAAAAACTGAGGGATGCTTTGAAGAAGAAGGATCTTGACCTTGCCGATGCGTAGAAAACGGCTACAGACAAGACTAGGCTTGCAGAAGAGAAGTTGGCTTCCGTCAACAAACTTGAAGAAGAAAACACTAATCTGAAAGCTGCTCTTGACGTGGCCAACCAAGAAGTCACTCGACTGAAGAATGCCAATATGGTCCTGGACGACAAAGCTGGCGAACTGGCAGGAAAGAAGAATGACTTGGAGCTTTATCTGGGAGGACTCGCCAAAAAGCTGTTCCTCATGCTCGAAGGTAATCTCTTATCTCCGATTGGTAGTTACTGACTTGCTGTAGGCGTTAGCTTATTCTTGAATCATGTCCACAGAATTCTGCCAAAACTTTGAAGAGGAGACTAGTCGAGTGGAGACTGGCTTGGATCCCATCAATTCTCTGGTGAAGGATGAAACTGCTATGAACGTGCTCCGCCTCGAGTCCCACATTGCTGCAGTGGTTGATTACCTTGCAAGACTGAAGGCCGCTGTATCGCGCATCGACACATCGCTCTGGCCAGAAGAAACACTTCAGAACGACCTTGAGTCGCTGATGACTCGACTGAACGAGATTCCGAGTCGAGTGCAAGAGTGGAAGAAGTCTTCTGCCAGGTGCGGTGCTGACGTCGCTCTGTCCTTAGTCCGCGTCCACTACAAAGAAGCGAGAGAAGACAAGCTGGTGTCTCTCAAGGTGGCCAACACTAGGAAGCATGACTTCCGTTCTTTCATGGAGACCTTCATCGCGGCCGCCACTCGGATCGCAGATGGGATCGACCTGGACGAGTTTGTTGCGCCTTCCAGCCCTCCGCAGGAGGGATAAAAAACTTCTATGCTCGATGATTTGAATTTGCCTCGGAATGCCGAGTGATTTTTGTAACCGCCAAACTTTAACAGGCTTGATGCCTGAGCACTTCTGGGTCCGTACGACGTTATCCGAACTTGATTTGCCGTTGAAATACGTTTGCTTCTTTCGGACAACCATCTTACTTCTTCTTTGGGTTGGAATATATGCTAGCATCTGAAATGCTTTTTTGCAGGTAGGAGTGAAGCACAAATTGCAGTCGACTTGTGCTCGCCATGTTTGGGCGAGTGCTTGGTTGCAACCAAGCCTCCGAGTGAGAAACTTGTTCTCCACTCGGAAGGATTTTAGAAACTTAGGCGAGCACTGTGCTGCAGCTAAGCCCCCGAGTGGGAGGTTTGCTCTCCACTCGGTAGGAATTTAGAAACTTAGGCGAGCACTGAGCTGCAGCTAAGCCCCCGAGTGGGAGGTTTGCTCTCCACTCGGCAGGAATTTAGAAACTTAGGCGAGCACTGGGCTGCAGCTAAGCCCCCGAGTGGGAGGTTTGCTCTCCACTCGATAGGAATTTAGAAACTTAGGCGAGCACTGGGCTGCAGCTAAGCCCCCGAGTGGGAGGTTTGCTCTCCACTCGGCAGGATTTTAGAAACTTAGGCGAGCACTGGGCTGCAGCTAAGCCTCCGAGTGGGAGGTTTGCTCTCCACTCGGCAGGATTTTAGAAACTTAGGCGAGCACTGGGCTGCAGCTAAGCCCCCGAGTGGGAGGTTTGCTCTCCACTCGGCACGATTTTCGTGGCACGGTTTTGGAGGAGAAGGTAGCAATCGACCTGCACTTCGTCCTCCTTGCGGGACGCACGTTGTGTTTGTGATGTAGCTCGGAAGGAGGAAGCGGGGGTCGACCTGCGCCTCGTCCTTCTTGCGAAGCGTACAATGTCTTTTATTCTTAGGCGAATACAAGGTTGCAGCTAAGCCTCCGAGTGGAAGACAGGCTTACCACTCGGTAGGATTTTCTAAAAACTTAGGCGAGCACTGGGCTGCAGCTAAGCCCCCGAGTGGAAGGCTGGCTGACCACTCGGTAGGATTTTGTTTACTTAGGCGAGTACTTGGACTGCAGTTAAGCCTCCGAGTGGGAGGCTGGCTCACTACTCGGTAGGATTTTGTTTATTTAGGCGAGTACTTGGATTGCAGCTAAGCCTCCTAGTGGGAGGCTGGCTCACCACTCGGTAGGATTTTGTTTACTTAGGCGAGTACTTGGACTGCAGCTAAGCCTCCGAGTGGGAGGCTGGCTCACCACTCGGTAGGATTTTGTTTTAACTTAGGCGAAACGGATTCGCAGCTAAGCCTCCGAGTGGAAGGCTGGCTTACCACTCGGTAGGATTTTTACAAGCTTAGGCGAAACGGGTTCGCAGCTAAGCCACCCACTGGGGGACAGATTCATGAGAGCAAAAGCAATAACAATCACTAAGAAAATTATGAAACTCTTGTCTTTGATGAATACACTACAGGAGTACTTTTATTACAACTCATCCGAGTGAAAAACTTAAGTATAGAAAGGGCGGAGTAAGTCCGCGTTCCATGCTCTGGGCTCGTCAATCTGGTGCTCGACATTGTAAAGGCGGTATGCCCCATTATGGAGAACTTTGGTGACGATGAAGGGACCTTCCCAAGTAGGAGCAAGCTTGTGTGGTTTCTGCTGATCCACTCGGAGAACTAAATCTCCCTCTTGGAAAGCTCGACTCTTCACATTTCTGGCATGGAAGCGACGCAAGTCCTGCTGGTAAATGGTCGATCGAATCAAGGCCATCTCTCTTTCTTCTTCTAGAAGGTCGACCGCGTCCTGTCGGGCTTGCTCTGCTTCAGCTTCGGTGTACAGTTCGACTCGGGGTGCGTTGTGAAGCAGGTCACTCGGCAAGACTGCTTCAGCTCCGTAGACCAAGAAGAACGGAGTCCTCCTAGTCGACCGGTTTGGCGTGGTCCTTAACCCCCAAAGCACCGATGGAAGTTCGTCGACCCATGCACCAGCTGCGTGCTTGAGGTCGCGCATCAGCCGGGGTTTCAACCCTTTGAGAATTAAGCCATTTGCACGTTCTGCTTGTCCATTCGACTGGGGGTGAGCGACCGAAGCATAGTCGACTCGTGTACCCTGAGATGTGTAGAAAGCTCTGAATTCTTCGGAGTCGAAATTTGACCCATTGTCTGTGATGATGCTGTGTGGGACTCCATATCTGAATACCAACTCCCTGATGAAGCTGACGGTGGTGCCGGCATCCAGATTCTTGATGGGTTTAGCCTCAATCCACTTAGTGAACTTGTCGACTGCTACCAACACATGGGTGTAGCCGTTTCTGCCTGTCCTCAGAGGTCCAACCATATCCAGTCCCCACACAGCGAAGGGCCAGACGAGTGGAATGGTTTTCAAGGCTGAGGCGGGTTTGTGTGACATATTGGAGTAAAATTGACATCCTTCACACTTGTCGACTATCTCTTTCGCCATCTCATTTGCTCTGGGCCAATAGAAACCAGCTCGGTATGCTTTAGCCACGATGGTCCGAGAAGACGCATGATGGCCGCAGGTCCCCGAGTGGATGTCGTTGAGAATCATTCGACCTTCTTCTGGTGTTATGCATTTCTGGCTGACTCCAGTCGCACTTTCCCTGTATAACTGTCCCCTCATGACGGTGAAGGCTTTGGATCGGCGGACGATCTCCCGAGCCTCTTCTTCATTCTCGGGGAGCTCTTTTCTCAGAATATAGGCGATATAGGGCACTGTCCAATCGGGAGTGATGACCAGAACTTCCATGACCAAGTCGACCACAGCTGGGACCTCGACTTCAGTCGGATCTGTGGCGCTTTTTGGCTGCGGGACTTCCTCAGTGAAAGGATCTTCTTGAACCGACGGCGTGTGAACATGCTCCAAAAACACACCACTCGGAATGGCTTCCCTCTTGGAACCTATCTTCGCCAAGTCATCGGCTGCTTGATTTTTCAGTCGGGGAACATGATGGAGCTCTAATCCCTCAAATTTCTTCTCCAGCTTTCTGACTGCATTGCAG
The DNA here is from genome assembly GCF_018294505.1 of Triticum aestivum. Classification (NCBI taxonomy): domain Eukaryota; kingdom Viridiplantae; phylum Streptophyta; class Magnoliopsida; order Poales; family Poaceae; genus Triticum; species Triticum aestivum. The sequence continues at coordinate 748,221,843 of NC_057803.1, forward strand.
TATCCAGTCATGGCCGGGCTTCTGACGTCCCACTCCTTCATCACTTGGTTGACCACTAAGTCCGAGTCGCCGTAGACCATGAGGCGACGGACGCCGAGTGAAATGGCCATACGCAACCCGTACAAGAGTGCTTCGTATTCTGCTTCATTGTTGGAGGAATCAAAGTGAATCTGGAGTACATATCTGAGCTTATCTCCTCGGGGGGAAACCAAGACCACTCCGGCACCGGAACCATTCAGCATTTTGGAGCCATCGAAGAACATAGTCCAGTGCTCCGAGTGAACTTGGGTCGGTAACTGCTGTTCAGTCCACTCGGCGAGGAAATCTGCTATTGCTTGGGACTTGATAGCTTTCTTTGCCTCAAATCTGATATCAAGGGGAAGAAGTTCAATCGCCCATTTTGCCACTCGACCAGTTGCGTCTCTGTTGTGCAGAATCTCTGATAAGGGGGCGTCGGTGACGACTGTGATAACATGGTCAGAGAAGTAGTGGGCAACTTTCTTCGTGGTCATGTAAATCCCATATACAAGCTTCTGATAATGAGGGTATCGTTGCTTGGACGGGGTCAGGACTTCGGAAATGTAATATACTGGGCGCTGAACTTTGAAGGCTTTTCCTTCCTCTTCCCGCTCGACCGTAAGTACAGTACTGACGACTTGTCCTGTGGCTGCAATGTAAAGCAGCAAAGGCTCTTTGCTGATTGGGGCAGCAAGCACCGGCTGGGTGGAAAGCAGGGTTTTTAACTCTGCAAACGCTGCATCAGCTTCTGGAGTCCACTCGAACTTGTCTGACTTCTTCATCAGTCGGTAAAGAGGCAATGCCTTTTCACCGAGGCGAGAGATGAATCGACTTAATGCGGCCAAGCATCCAGTAAGTTTCTGGACATCGTGCACACGCACGGGGCGTTTCATTCGGAGTATAGTGCCAACTTTTTCTGGGTTAGCATCGATTCCCCGTTCGGAAACGAGAAAACCGAGTAACTTTCCGCCAGGAACTCCGAATGTGCATTTTGATGGATTAAGCTTGATATCATACCTCCTGAGGTTGGCAAATGTTTCAGCTAGGTCAGTCAGCAGGTCGGAACCTTTCCGTGACTTGACCACAATGTCATCCATGTATGCTTCCACATTCCGACTGATTTGAGTGAGCAAACACTTCTGAATCATCCTCATGAACGTGGCTCCGGCATTCTTGAGGCCGAATGGCATGGTGACATAACAGAAGCACCCGAATGGGGTGATGAAAGCCGTTTTGATCTCATCGGGTCCAAACAGACGGATCTGATGGTACCCGGAATAAGCGTCCAAGAAAGAAAGTCGCTCACATCCCGCAGTCGAGTCGACTATTTGGTCGATGCGGGGAAGAGGAAAATGATCTTTCGGGCAGGCCCGATTGATATGCTTGAAATCGATGCACATGCGAAGAGAATTGTCCTTTTTGGGGACCATGACGACATTGGCGAGCCACTCGGAGTGGTAAATCTCTCGGATAAACTCTGCTGCTAGGAGCCGAGCCACTTCTTCGCCAATGGCCTTTCTTTTCTGGACGGCGGACCGTCGCAGATGTTCCTTCACAGGTTTTGCCTTCGAGTCGACTCGTAGACGATGCTCAGCCAGTCCCCTGGGTACACCCGGCATGTCAGAAGGTTTCCATGCGAAGATGTCCCAGTTCTCATGGAGGAACTGGATGAGCGCTTCTTCCTATTTGGGGTCGAGTATTGTGGAGATATGAGTCGGAGCAGCGTTTGGGTCGGTCAGGTGGATATGAACGGGTTTTGTCTCACCGGACGACTGAAACGGTGATTCCGTGGCAGGCTTCTTGGCTCGCAACAAATCACTCGGGTCTGCGTTCCTTTGGTGTTCCTGCCACTCATCTGCCACCATCTGAGCATCGGCAATCTTCGAGCCCTTCTGGAAGCACTCTTCTGCCTTCTTGCGGTTACCAGTGACAGTGATCACGCCTTTAGGGCCTGGCATCTTTAGTTTGAGGTACACGTAACAAGGTCGAGCCATAAAACGTGCATATGCTGGTCTGCCCAAAATTGCATGATAGGCACTCTGGAAGTCCACGACCTCAAACATTAGCTTCTCTTTGCGGAAATTCTTTGAATCACCAAAAACTACATCAAGGGCAATCTGACCGAGTGACGCGGCCTTCTTACCAGAATGACTCCATAAAAACTCATGTTGCTTGTGCTCAGCCTGGACATCGGAATGCCCATCCCTTTCAGCGTCTCAGCATACAGTATATTCAAACTGCTGCCGCCATCCATCAACACTTTGGTCAGTCGAGTGCCCTCAACGACCGGGTCGACCACCAACGCTTGCCTCCCAGGGGTGGCTATGTGCGTGGGGTGATCAGATTGGTCGAATGTAATGGCAGTCTAAGACCACTTCAGGTAATTGGGTGTTGACGGAGCAGCCATGTTCACCTCTCGGTTTATAACTTTCAGTCGGTTTTTGCTTTCAACATCGGCAAAAATCATCAAGGTGGAATTGACCTGCGGATATTCTCCGTCACTATCCTCCTTGTCCTCAACTTTGTCCGACTCTTTTTCTTTGTCCTTGGACTGCTTCCCTTGGAACTGCTGTATCAGGAGTCGACATTGTCGAGTGGTATGCTTCGGGTAGATGAAATTACCCTCTTCGTCCTTCTTGGTGTGGATGTGACATGGCAAATCCAACACGTCATTTCCTTCCTTATCTTTTACCTTCTTGGGGTTCCAAGGCCCCTTGGGTTTCCCTTTGAATTTTCCTTGGTTCAGGGCCAAGGCTTCTCCAGGTGCGGCTGGCTCAGCTTTACGCTTTTGCTTCCGACTGGAATTTCCACCTCCGGTGTCTTGGGCGACTGACTTGTGTTTGCCGCTCCGGAGCCGATCCTCTTCCTCACCATTGGCATATTTGGTGGCTATTTCCATCATTCGACTCAGAGACATGTCTCCGGTTCGACCGAATTTCAGGCTTAGCTCTCTGTACTTTACACCCTCCTTGAAGGCGCAGACCGCCTGGTGGTCGGATACATTTTCTACTGTATGATGCAGTGTGATCCACCTCTGGATGTAATATCTCAGAGTCTCATTCGACTTCTGCACACAAGACTGCAGCTCTGTTAGCCCTGCTGGCCGCTTGCATGTTCCTTCGAATGTCGTGACAAACACTCGGGAGAGGTCCTCCCACGTGTAGATGCTGCTGGGCGTCAACTGATTCAGCCATGCCCTGGCTGACCCTTCCAACATGAGAGGCAAATGTTTCATGGCCACCTCGTCATTTCCACCGCCGATCTGAACAGCCACTCGGTAGTCCTCAAGCCAAGTGTCGGGCTTGGACTCACCGTTGAACTTGCTGACTCCAGTCGCCAACCTGAAGTTGGGAGGAATCACCGTGGCTCTGATGGCTCTGCTAAAACACTCTGGTCCGGAGACGTGCACTCGGTTGCTGGTGGGTACATCTCTGTCATTACCCTCTCTATGGGCTCTGTTCCGGTCGACCAGACCTTGAACGATGATGGATCTTGCATCAAAGCCTGGTTCTCTGGGTCGACTGGAATTCTTCGCCCGCCACTGTACTGGCGTCTGTCGTCCTGCTGTCGAGGCATATATGATCCACCCCTCCGGGGAGGAGTGGGCACTCGACGTCGATCGTTGCGATCGACTCGGTGATCATCCTGCTCATAGTTCCTGTACTGATCGTGTCGGTCACCACGCCCTTCACGCCTCGGGGGCGATCTGGGGCTATGAGCTGACTGGACAGTATTCGCCGCCACGGACCTGCTATGAATCCTGTTCCGCGACTGCGACACAGCTGAATTCTGATCTCCAGCTGCCCGGAGCAAATCCCTGATCTGCATCAAGCCTCTGCCAGCCTCTGACTGGGAAGGCTGAATCGACTCTGCTATACGTGTTGCAGCTGCCAAATTCTGGATTGGAGTGCGGTATACCTGAGTCGGAGGTTTAAAGAGTTGGCGTCGACTGGAGTCTGGAATCCGTTGCCGCGCGCGCTCGTCGAGTGCCCGCTGAAGGTTCTCCAGTCGAGTGCGCTCAGCCAGGTTGGCCAAGCGCGCGTCCTCTAAGGCGCGAGCCTCAGGGGTTTCTCCAACGATCGGAGTATGAAGCGCATCCATGTTCCGGCGGCGAAGCTCTTCCCTCTGCTGTGAGTCGAGGGGCTCGGGGCGGTACTCCTCATGGTCGTGCGACGGGTCGCCTCCGCCGTTGCCTCCCTCGGTGCCAGGAAAGCCGGGGGGAACGTGCGGTCCATTGACCATCAGGACCTCCGCCGCCGGATCACTGCTGTCGCATTCGGATGCAGTCTCTGCGGAGCCAGTCGACAGGTCGAACAGGCCGTAGAGAGATTCGTCGGGCTCGATTGCCGCGACTTGGGCAGTGGTCGACTGGCGAGCCACTGCGTGCCTCACCCACCGCTGAAGCCTCGACCGACCGGAGCGCTTACGCCGGCGGGAAGCTGGGAGGGAGGATGACACGAAAACCGGCCGATACTGAGTCGACGGTTGCCGCAGAAGGACGCCGCGGACGCACGCTCGAAAATGCGTAGCTCCGCGGACCGGGAGCGCATCCACGTCGAGCGGGGCCACCTGCAGCCAGGCAGAGTCGTCGGCGATGAATGTGAGCGCGCCGAGACGGATCTCGCGGCCCTCAACCAAAATTCCACCTGAAACCATGATGATGGGAATTGAAAAGATTGCAACTTCTCCAACAAGTCGCTAAGGCACCTGCCCCACGATGGGCGCCAACTGTCGTGGTTCTAAGTCTGACAGTAGAATGGGGGGTAGGTATGGAGAGGCAAGATCCTAGCTATGGAGCAGTTGTACACACGAGTGTTTTACAAGTTCAGGCCCTTCTCGGAAGAAGTAACAGCCCTACGTCTCGGAGCCCGGAGGGGGTCGACTGGATTATGTGTGTGAAAGGTACAGGGGTGCGAACCCTTCTACCAGTGGAGGGGTGTGGCTTATATAGAGGACGCCAGGACCCCAGCCAGCCCACGTAGCAGAGGGTTAAAGTACATTAAGGTCTGGCGTTACTGGTAACGCCCTACATAAAGTGTCATCATGACCATTAAGACTACTTAATTACAGACCGTTTGGATACAGAGTAGATCTTGAACTCCTGGTGGTCGAGTGAGTCTTCATGGTCGAGTGTCTTCAGATTCGTCGAGTGTCTTCTAGTCTGTCGAGTGGAATCCCTCTTGGTCGACTGGAAGACGGCTTCTTCTAAGAGATGTCTTTGGGGAGGACACCTTGGACAGGTCCGTAACCCTACCCTAGGTACATGACTTCGTCATCCTCTGTTCAACTGTAGTTGTTAACTCCTACTCACAATGGATGTATGAAACCAAACACCGGGGGCTATTGCATTGACGTTGCAAACAACCGATATGCACGGAACCAAATAACATGTGAACGTTGTATTTTGCCTTGCATCTCCTCAATTGAGCCCTTCTCAGTCTGGTCCATTTTTCTACGGAACCTCTGAAATTCGGTGCAAGTAGCCAATCACATCCGAAATGTCGACCCATATTGGCCCATGTTAGCTAGCAGTCATCACAAAAGCCAATGGCGAGCAATCACTTCCACAACACGCGTGAAAGGTGTGGAAATACTATTTCGCTGGAGGGACAGAGGGAGAAACCTTTCGACGCCCTCTTGATTGGGACGAGTCGGTGATAGCAAGCAGAAGAAAGAGTTTGCGGTGCCATGCTCCCTTGCTGCATAGTTGCACTGGTGCCGACAACGGAGTAGCAGGCACAAATCTCCCGCTGTCGTTGCTGTAGCCATCATCCATCCATCGATCCATGTTCGTATCATACATCCTCTTGTCCCGAGTTACTTAATTACCAAGGCTATACAGCCATGCACCGTCCTCCGCCACCCGTTCGTACAGCTACCATCCAGCATGCGTGCATGCGTGTTAGGGTTTGTGTGTGTGTGTGTGTGTGTGTGTGTGTGTGTGTGTGTGTGTGTGTGTGTGTGTGTGAAGGGAGCATGCGTGTTAGGTTACCTCGCCGACAATGCGTGAAACAAACTTGACCGTTCTCGTGATGCCATCGATCCAATGGGTGCATGGCAAGATGCTACCCCAGTCCCCAGCTGTATCAAAAATGCAACCAGCATGTGGGGTGTATCGTCGTGGCCTCCAAGGGGCAAGTTAAGATCCAAGAAAGAGGCGTACGGTCGATTATTCCATGTAATTAAGCCATAATTAGTAGTACGTTGCAACATCGCTTGTTCTCTAGCGCGTGTTTATATATGCATCAAAAGTAAGGCCACCACTGAGATTTGTGTGGCTGCTGGCTGAACAGCTCTACCTATCGATCGAATATTGTGCACATGCCTGTGGTAGCCTGTTGGGGTGTCCGTCCAATCATCCAAGGCGGAGGCGTACGTCCGTCCGTCCTATACTCCTGTTAAGAAAACAGAGGCTACTCTCCATCATTTGTTCTGTAGCTCGTGTTTTCTTGCATCAAAGGAATGATCGTTGCCGAGATCTTGTGGCCAGTGGCCGACCGACCAGCGATCCCGGTCCATGGAATATCCTCCTACTTGTGGTTGCATATCATGGATCTATGTCTGTACACGCCTACATCTTAAACAACTGACATATGGTTTAATTACCTCATTGGTGGCTGAATGTGGGCCTCCCATGATCCCCTTCCCTGATTGTTGGGCGTACACATTTGTGGTAACTCAGGATAATTTTGCTGTTAAATGTTTTAGTGTGGAGAAATAAACCATGTAAAAAAAATTAAACAGAAACATTTCCGGCAAACATATCTTTCAAATGATGTACATACTTGCTTGCGTAGACCGGGAACAGTAGTGTTAATACAAATTCGAAACAAAGAAGCCTTTCAATGATAACAATTTCCTGTTAAATACATCCAAAGATTGCATCAAAATCAGCATAGCTATAGTTGAATGTAAAAGGAATAAATTTGGATGTTGGATTCATGTATGTGCGGCTATTCTGTTTCCTGAGCTTTTTTTTTTGGAGTATGGTAAAAATGCAAGTAATTCATAAACTTTCTGGGGACAAAATCTGCAGCTCTTGCTTGCCCTCTCGAAATAGGTTTTCGCCCCGCTATATTGATATAGCAACCATCCGATACAACAGAGACCTTGATGCTAGGGCAAACAGCACAAGTACGCCCAAGAGATATACAAGAGAAAGTAAAAGAAACGAATGACAACAGAGAGAGTCGGATCGACGGAGACGATGGTGTTCCGCAACCGCTGCGCCCTCCAGAGATTTCCACCGCACTCCTCCCACTTCGGACCACCGCATACCAAGCAACACCTTCAGGAAGGAACGCGACAATGACGACGCTACTCCCGAACTGGTCCTAGGGTTTCCCTTGGTACGCGGAGGGGCGTGGGTGAGGGGGATACCCGACGGCCTTCATGAAGGAACGATGGCGCCATGGGCGTCGCCGCGTCGGTGCCGGCCAAGCCGACATGCATTTCTCCTATCCGCCACACACCTACAACCCCGACCGATCCGTCGCGCTACACCACACTTGCCGCCCACTAACATGCGCCACCACATTCTTGGAGTCACCAGCGTCGTCTCGCCATGGAGATCGAAGCGGGACTGACGGGTCCGAGAGGGAGCAGCCGAGAACAAGGAGCGGCAGCGTCAGTAGCCATGCAGGAGGGGACAACCTCCACCGCCATCGGCAGTCACCGACCGGACACAAAAAGAGGAGGACAACAGGCACATGGGCCGGGCCGAGCTCGAAATGGCTCATAAAGCTCCTGTCGCCGCGCTGCAATGGGCGCGCCTCCGTCTCAGCAACCCCCGCACAAGCCACACTTCCGTCCGCTGGAGCCGTCATAGGCGGAGCCGAGCCAGGCCCGGCCAGACCCAGATGGTGCCCCAAAGGGACCAGATCTAGGCCGGGAGGGTGCCGTCATTAGCCTCCACGGCAGCCCGCAGCCAAGTGGTCGTGCCATCGCCTCCTCACCAAACGGAGCTGCGCCGCCCGAGGCAGCGTGCCGCTGCCGGAACCACTGCTTCCCGAGGCGCATCGCCGTGCGCCCGCGTCGGGGAAGGACCCCGCAGTTGCCAGGAACCCGAAGTCGGACCCCAGCCACCGCCCATGGCATGCGCCGCTGGATCCAGATCTGCCGCCAGGACGAAGCCGGTCTGTGCACATGCGCTCCACACCCCACGCAGCCGTTGTAGCACCATCGCGAGTCCGAGCCTCCGACATAGGCGCACGCCTTGCCGCCGCGCCCCACTCCAGCACCGCGCCCCCAAGACCACGCCGTAGCCCGCACTGAAGACCGCATCCGAGGGGGGCGAGAGGCCCTGCCGCCACCGGCGGCGGCGAGGAGGAAGGGGACGAGGGAGGGAGGGGGTTGGTTGGGGCTAGGGTTTCGCCAGCCGCCGCCCGCGGGAGGAAGGGAGGGCGAGAGTGACAAGAGACTTTTTGAGTAACCAAATGCATATCCTCAGCACCTGCTACTGCTAGGCTGCTCGACTCTTGCTTTCCCTCGAGGATGTTGATGCCCTCCAGATTGATCGTCTTGTGATCCTACCTTTGCCCCGCAAGCCTCACCGCCGGTTCTATCCCCGATGGCAGCCCCAAACCCTAGAGGAGGTTGGGTTCTAGTGCGTCTACCACAGCGTGGAGATTGTGTAGCTTAGGGAAAGATGGGGAGATGGGAGACCCGGAGGCCATCTTATGAGGAGCAATTCCAGGGAAGACGTTTCAATTAGAGAAAGGTTCTCTTCAGCTCCCGCCGGTCTAGGAAGGAGAAGTGAATGGAAGGGATCTCATGTGTAGCGAATGGAAGAAGTCAAGTCTTGAGTGTAGATCAACTAAAAAAAGTATTAGCTGTAGAGGAGGTGAGGTGGCATGTGGGGCATATGTGATGATGTGGATAGGTTACATGTTAAGAAAAATAAGATAGTGGGGATCAACTATTTAGGTATTGTAGATATCACCGGGAGTCATAGAACTTGTGTTGGATGTTCAGTTTAGTACTAAAACTTTAAAAAAATAGGAAATTACAGTCACTTAACTTGACTCAAGCGTGCAAATACGGTCACAAGCACATATGCGGGCGTATCCATGTGTATGGCCACTTGTCAGTGAGTGTGACACATAACCTATTTGCAGATAAGGCCAGCAACCATGACATCTTTTTGCAGAGAAACTCCTCTTAACTTTTTATTTGAGGAAAAGAGGACTATACTGCTTGTAGATGCTAGCTAAAATTAACAAAGGAGCGCCACGTCTTTAACCTGCGACCCATGGTCACGACTCAAACTGGTTTAGCCACCACACTATTCAAGTTTAACTATACAATATGGATAACAATGTTGTACTCCCTCTGTTTCTAAATATAAGTCTTTCTAGAGATTTCAATGCGGACTACATACGGATGTATATAGACGTATTTTAGAGTGTAGATTTACTCATTTTGCTTTGTATGTAATCCATAGTAGAATCTCTAGAAAGACCTATATTTAGGAACGGAGGGGTATTTATTAAAGAAGATGTCATTTATTTTTTCGCCTCATGAGCAGTGGGCCCCACCTATCATTGCAGAGTGAAGATTAACACCAAAAAGGTACCCCACGCGCTCCACCTCACCCACCGGAGACCAGATCCGTTATACCCACATACGGAGGCGCTCTTCCTTGCTGCCCCGGACCACCTTGCCGCGCAACCCAAGCTGCAGCTCTACCGACAGCGCCCTCTGACAGTGGCAAGGGGAGGGAAGCATGAGTGGTTGGAAGGGCGCTGCCGGTCTGAGTTCTAGCCAAGCCGTTCCTACGGAGCGAAGCGGGGTTCTAATTAACTTTAGCTTGTGTAATGCCTTATTATGCATCATCTATTCGAGATGCTATTATGCGTACATGACATAATCAAAGTGCGGTTGGGGCTTCCCTAATAAACGGTAATGCTATACCTCGAATGTTCGCTGGAGGACCATGGCAAAACGAAAAAAAATTACGACAATTTATGTTGTCGCAAGTATGTGAATTCCTTCAGGCGAACCGCGAACACATCAATTTTCACAGCAGATCCATCTTTTTTTGCCAGAATTTGTCATGTGTGTTTAAAGAAATTGCTATGTGTGTTCGGAAGAACTTGCCGTAAAAACGTTCGCATTTGCCATGCTTCGCTGGTTAAGCCAGTCCTAAAAAAAGCCCTAGATCATTCGGGAAAAGGAAATAATTGCCAAACGAGTTTAGGTCAGCAGCGCACATCATAGGCATCGTCCTCACAGGTCAATTCGTGGTTTTGTTTTTTCAGAAGTATGTGGTCACTTGATGCTAGTGAATGTCAAGCTACAGACTAATTTATTCATGTTGCTTTCATCCATGGGCTCCTCCTCCTCCCCACCAACCTTACCCTCCCCGCCGTTGCTGTTGCTTTCATGTTTCATCCATGGGCTCCTCCCCCCTCCCCACCGACCTCTGCCGTTCATGGAGCCGTCATCCAGGGAGGGTCCCCAGCTCAATCATGCAGATGCATTGCCTTCTTCTCTACCGTACCAATGCAGTAGAGAAGCAAATCAACTGGCCTGTGGGGAAGCGACATCGCTTGCTCTATCACGTGTTTATTTACGCGAGTCATCGTGCTCATCCTTCGCCGACCATCGATCGAATATACTTTACTTGTGCTGCTATCATGGATCTATATATGCGTGTACACGCCTATACATCTTAAACCATATATTTAGTAAGTAGTAGCGTTTATTACCCTATCCATGATAGCAGCACAAACCGGGAAGGGGGACTATAGTATCCGTCATTGGACACGTTGGCGGACAGTGATACGGGAGCCTGCCATCCGACCCTATCCATCAAACATCCGGCCACATTCCAAACAAAATTTGAACAAACCGGATATATTTTCATGCAAATTAACCAGATGATTTTCATTTAAACCTGACCAAATTCATGACATTTTCAACATGTTTCACTAAACAAAAGCGGACACGGCATTCTTTTTCACATAGCAAAACCTAGTCTACATCTTCTCCGCGTATTCCACGTCCAGTCTTCCCCATGTCAGGCGAGCTCATTGGTCGTGAGCTGTGAGAAGTGAAGCTGCAAGTCACCGGGGAGGGGAAGAGTGCGATAAGGAACACGACCCACATAGGACACGAGACGTGTCCGTGTCCCACCTCCTACTCTTCCTTACCAAAGTCCACCGTGTAGACGTCATCTATGAGGTGAGGTACACGATCGCCATGGACGGGGCGGCCTCATGGTTGTCGCGGCCCGACGCCAACCGAACGGGAGGTGCGAACAACGCGGAGTTGCCCACGTTCTCATCTGTGATCACTTGCACCACCCCCACGTCCGCCTCTGCCGTGATCGCGTTACAGCCGACGCAAGCGCTACACGCGACCTCGTACAGCGTCTGCTACTGCTCGGCGAACTTTAGGTCCTCGGTGACCATGGCCGCCACGGCCTCCGTGGATGGCAAACTGCGTTTGGACACTTTGTCCGGGCGGTTGCGGGCGTTTAGGGGGTCGGCGTTGGAGATGCCGTAAGGTGTCATTCCACTCTCATTGTACTGGAAAACTCAAAAAAGTATCTTTGGAGGTTCCAAAAAATAAAATGGCGAGTATATTATACATTTTGGAATTCAAAAAACATAAAAAGGGCATATTTGCAACCCCCCACCCCCTCCCGCCCTTTTCCATCAAGGCTAATGTGTCGTAAACTTCGGAGGAGCGAGTACCAAACTAAACATTGCTTTCATCAAGGGGCTCCATCGCGGGGGCCCTTTGCCCGAGTGCGACGGCTTGCCTCCCGGGACATTTTTTAACACTCGAAAATATGTTTGGAAGCTTCAAAAATACGATAAAGAGGACATGTTTGCATCGTTCCCATTGCCAACTGTCAAGGCAAGTTTGTCGTTACCCTTGAAGGAGTGAGTGCCATGCCAGACGACTGTAAGCTAAGGAGTCAGGAGCTGCCAATTTGTTCTAATATCTACGGTCCCATTCGTAGGGTTGTGCGTCCACAACCGACGCACTGTTTGTAGCAAGCGACTCTATTGAGGGTCCATGTGCCTAGTTCGCCAATTTGGCTCCCGGTTGGGTTCCATGGAGCCTGGCATCCGAAAATCTTGATAAACAACTTTTGGATGCCAAATATCTAAAAATAACTGCACTTACATATGCATACTTGGAAGTTTTTAAAGGAAAAGGAAGCATGTGCCCATCCAAATGTTTCCCTGTCAAAGAAAAAAAAGAACACCCATCCCCTTTCCTCACGTGTCGCTCCCGTGAGTGACCGAGGGGACGAGCTCAAGACGTCGGGCCAAGGCCCTCTCCTCCAGCCTCCTTCCCTGGCCAGCGTTGGCGCGCACCACCAGGCAAAGCCCGACCGGTGTAGGTGCCGTGGGGTTGTCTCTCCTCCATAATCTGTGTCGCGCGTCGTAGGCCACCGAATTCAAGCGGTGGCGCGGTGCTGGTCCAGATCGCGACGCTTGGCCGGGCTTGCGTGGCAGCGCCGTGGGGGCTTGTCCACGGATGAAGGGCTAGACTGGTCGGGGATCTAGTGTGTGGCGCCGACGGCTTGGTTGGGCCTCTTCCGAGATCTAGTGTGGTCGGGCCTATGGGGGTCCCTTGCTGGCCGCTCGAGGCATCGACGCGGTCACAACGGTCATGGCTGCGGTAGGCGGCGGTTCGACTGCATAGGTGCGGGGCTGAGGAGGTCTAGGTGGTGCGGTGGTAGCTCTCAGTTGCTTGCAGGTGGCATAGGGGGTGGGTGGTCTTATCTTCTCCTGGGTTTGATCCAGCGGCGCATGGGGCTCAACGGGTACCAGATGTGATTCCTGTGGCATGTGCGATGGTGGTGGCTCTAACCTGGGTTGTATGCTTGGGTGGACCAGGTCTGGGCCCGACGCGTGTCGGGGACCTCACCCTGGGTAGGTGAGGTTGGGGTGATCCGGGTGGTGCTCGTGGGCGATGAGGTCCCAGTCCCCGTGGGTGCGGAGTCAGGACTCCGCTTCTCTGTTGGGTAGATCGGTGTCGAAGACCATGGACTTGGCATCGTCCAAGCACTTGCGCGACGGTCGTTGGTAGTCACGGGGCTGTGTTTCTCCTAGTCCACCAGAATTAGTTGGAGACGCAGGCATGGGCGCCTCCAAGCGTGGAGGCGTCCACCCAGACTCCGCGACTGATGTCGGGCTACGAGTGAAAGGAAACGCCTTTTACTCCTATTATCGTGGTGGGTGCACCATGCTGTGGGCAGTTGGTTGTGTCTCAGACATGGATGCTGGGGCAGCGGCTCCGGTGGCAGTCCACATGGTTGGTCGTCCTGCTGGCACCATGTCGACGGTAATGGCTTTGTCTCTTAGTCGTGTAGGCGACGAGAGGGGGCAGGTGAGTGGCTCGCGAGTGCTCTCTGTCATTGGCAGTGGCGACGCCCCAATTCAGATCTAGAGATCTGAACTCGTCGAACTTGTCCCGGAGACCTCATGGTGACAAGGGGTTCGGCAGAGCGAAAGGTTCGTGATTTGCCGAAGATGACGGTGGCACTCGTGGATGCCACTCGCTTTTTGAAGACGTCGTTGTGGTTCTTCTCTCCGTGTATGTGTTATGAGTAAAAACCTTTGTCCGTTGCGGACACGGCAGCTGCGACGTTTAACGTTGGTCTTCGCTCAAGGCGTTGTCGTGGAGCTTATGTGTTACAAAGCTTAGCGTGACGTTTTATTCGGTTATTTCCGTCTCTTCATGCTCGCTTTTTTTGGTAGCATGGTCGTATGCGTCGTGCGTGATCGGGCTATCGTGGATCAGCATTGTACGAGGGCTATCTCATTATCTCGTATAGTTCTACCGGGTACTTTTGATTGTTGCTTTATACTCCCTCTGTTCCTAAATATAGGTCTTTATAGAGATTTCACTATGAACTACATACGGATGTATATAGATGCAATTTAAGTGTGAATTCATTCATTTTACTCCGTATCTAGTCATCTAGTGGAATCTCTACAAAGACTTACATTTAGGAACGGATGGAGTATATAAAAGCAAGATTAATACAATGTCTGATTCACCTGGACCGCACACGTGTACGGTGTGGTCGGAGGAGAGCGACGGAGCAGCAGCCTCCCCTAGCTATGAAACGAAGGGAGTGAAAGCCCAGTCAGCCAGCATGCGACGAGTGAACCACATGTGAGCTCCGTCGATTCCATTCCATGGCTGTGCTTCCTCTGCCGTATTGTGGCAGCATTATTATTGCCGATTTTGTTTGGATCTCTTGGCGCTGTGCTGCTCCACATGTGTGCTGCTGTGCCCGTCAAAAATAGAAAAACATATGTGCTGCTGCTGCGTGAACGGAGCACGCACGCACGCACGCACTGAAGATCGCCAGTTTGATCCCGGTTGGTGGCCGTCGACATGCATCGATGGCTACCAAAAGTAACTACGGCCCACCACATGTGTGCTTTTCTTAAAAAAAAAACTCTGTGCATTCGCTTTATATGGTTCAGTTTACACGGTTTGCCTGGTATTGATACTTTGCTATATATGGTATGAGATTTAAATATGATTCGGTTTTGAGATATACAGTACTCCCTCCATTCCCATAATGTGGTGCGCCCGCGCTTTCCGAGATTCCAGTTTGACCGTAACTTTAACTACGGAGACCGACTGCGGCGGGGGCAAAAATTATACCACTGTGTTCATATTTTCAATATGAATTCAGTGATACAATTTTTTATCGCCGTCGCAATCGGCCTTGTTATTTAAATTTACGGTTAAACTTGAATCACGGGAAGCGCGGGAGCACTACATTGTGGAATGCGGGGAGTATGAAATTAGAACTGAAAGACTTCGTAGAAAAAATTTCAATGTGGTTGACCATAACCTCTTCAACAAAAATTTATGCGACGACAAAATCAGGAAATAGACCCGCTCTATCGTCCACCCGTTCTCTCGCGGTGGCCTATTGCCCTGACTATAGGATTGTCCAGCACTACGACCGCAGATCTTCGGACGGGCCAACAGAGAGGACAATACGGTAGTGGTCACCTTTTGCATCTACACACTCCCTTCTACAAACAACCATTGTTTCCTTCTTAACGAACTCGGCGATAATCTCAGGGACATGCAATCTCTAAAAGGCAGATGAGTTGGCAAATCCCATAAAAAGACATTAGGTTTATGCCCTAAAAATAAAATAGAAAATCAATGTTCTAAAAAATCATTCTTTTTTGGGACGCTGATAAGTGACACACGTGTGGTACGAACACATGGCAACTCCGAATATTTTTGATGGCAAGTTTACTGACACTGGGATGGCAACTTTATGATCAAGCACGGCAATTTTCTTTTCGGATGGCAAGTTTCAATATATTTTTTTGGTTTGCTTTTTCTTTCAGATGGCAACTTTATTTGTAAAAAGCATCAGGGCCAGATTGCTTTGTGCTACATGCGTGGCACTCATCATTTGAATATTTAAAAGCATGGAACTTGCTTTTTAACACATGGCACAAAAGTTGGTTTTTTTCCTTGGTCTCTTTCCTTGACTTAAAACCAATGTGATCCCGCCGTCGTCTTGTTTCCAATAAAAAAAAATCTGAAAAAACCGGCGGGCCCAAGAGCCACCAGGCCACCAGGCCACCGGCGGGCCCAATGTGATCCCTTTTCCATTAAAATCTCATCTTTACACCCAAACCCCTGCTTTAAACCTCCCTCTTGTCTTACAAAAACAATAGCTGAAGTACTGTATAAAATCTCCCTCGCTCCCCCACTGAAGCCACCACCCATCCGTCGGTGAGAGAGACCGCACCAAATTCCATTCCACGGGATTCTCCTGCCGAGCGGCCCGGCGGCGCCATGGAGTCGTCACGCGGCATCCTCATCCCCGGCACGCCGCCGTTGCCCCACGCGTACGAGCCGCTGCCCTCCTCCTTGGCCGACGCCAACGGCCAGGAGGTCCGGCGGACCAGCGGCGGCGTGAGGTGGCGCGCGTGGGCCGCCGTGCTGGCCGTGGTGGCGCTCGTCGTCGCCGCGGCGGCCTTTGGGGCCAGCCGGGTGGATCCGGACGCGGTGGCCTCCTCCGTACCGGCTACGGCGGACCACGGCGTGTTGGAGAAGACGTCCGAGGCATACTCCGCCAGCGGCGGGTTCCCGTGGAGCAACGCCATGCTGCAGTGGCAGCGCACCGGCTTCCATTTCCAGCCCGAGAAGAACTACATGAACGGTACGTACTGACCGAGTTCCTCCGTGCGATTAGATTTTCTGGTTCAGGCTCCATTTTATTTTCTCCGGCGTGGTTTGATCCAGAAATTGACCTCGCTGCTTCTTTGCTTCCTGTTTGCTCGCCGGCGGCGGCATTCTCCGGCGACATCCATCCGTCCAGATCCCAACGGTCAGTACTACTACCCTCCACCTAACGAATCCCTCTCAACCGAGTATTCCTATTCAGAAGTTTTGTGACCTGTGCGGAATATATTAACTGAAATTCAGACTGAGTTTCTAATTGCATAAGGATGAACAGTAAAAATAGGTTTAAAAAATCAACAAATTCTGATTTTTTTTAACATTGATAAATGTTTTACCTCCGTAAGAAATTTCATTGTGAAATTACATTTGAGGAGGTCAGGGCAAAAAAATTGATACTTCAAAAAGACTATTTTCAAACCATTTTGAAGCATCAATTTTTTTTTTTGCCAGACCTCCACAAATATCATTTCGTCATGAATTTTTCAAGTTCATGTATGTAAAACATGCATCGATGTTTATCACAAAAAATATTTTTTTACTGTTTATCCGGATGCATATAAGCTCAGGATTAGAAGAGCATTTTCCTGAAATGCACCGTGCATTGCAGGTCCGGTGTACTATCGTGGATGGTACCACTTCTTCTACCAGCACAACCCCGGGGGCACCGGGTGGGGCAACATCTCATGGGGCCACGCCGTGTCACGGGACATGGTCCACTGGCGCCACCTACCGCTCGCCATGGTGCCCGACCACTGGTACGACATCGAGGGCGTCCTCACCGGATCCATCACCGTGCTCCCCGACGGCAGAGTCATCCTGCTCTACACAGGGAACACCGAGACGTTCGCGCAGGTGACCTGCCTCGCGGAGGCCGCCGACCCGAGCGACTCCCTCCTCCGCGAGTGGGTCAAGCACCCCGCCAACCCCGTCGTGTTCCCGCCCCCCGGCATCGGCATGAAGGACTACCGCGATCCCACCACGGCGTGGTTCGATAACTCCGACAACACGTGGCGCATCATCATTGGCTCCAAGAACGACACCGACCACTCCGGCATCGTCTTCACATACAAGACCAAGGACTTCGTCAGCTACGAGATGATACCGGGGTACCTGTACCGCGGTCCAGCCGGCACCGGCATGTACGAGTGCATCGACATGTTCGCCGTTGGCGGTGGCCGCAAGGCCAGCGACATGTACAACTCGACCGCCGAGGACGTGCTGTACGTGCTCAAGGAGAGCAGCGACGACGACCGGCGTGACTATTACGCCCTCGGGAGGTTCGACGCGGCGGCCAACACATGGACGCCGATCGACCCCGAGCGGGAACTCGGCGTCGCGCTGCGGTACGACTATGGCAGGTACGACGCGTCCAAGTCCTTCTACGACCCCGTGAAGCAGCGGCGGATCGTCTGGGGGTACGTCGTCGAGACCGACTCCTGGAGCGCCGACGCCGCCAAGGGGTGGGCCAACCTTCAGGTAACCATCATCGACGTGACTGTTTTACTTTACAGTTATTACCGTTAGTCGTGATTTTTTTTTCGAAACGGAAGTCGTGATTTGCTGCACCGTTGATTTTACATGCTAGGTGGGGTAGATCCATGGTGGGCGAGTAACAACAGTACGCGCAGCACTAGCTATTATGTTGCTATAACGGGCAGCCTTTTGCAATTAATTGTGATCAGTCCCACAAGCCTATAGCCCTGGTGCGAGCAAACATACATGGCCAGTACTACCTCTCTCTCAGTTTACAGGACGTGCGCGTACCCTTAAGTCGTCAATTTGACTAACCTAATACAAGTTATATATTACAAAAAGTATACTAATATAAACTTTAGACGTTCTATTTTTAAAAAATATAATTTTTGTGTTATATAGTTTATATTAAGGTGATCAAATTGATAACCTAGATATACGCGTAGGACTTGTAAACTGAAACGGAGGTAGTAGAAGTTTTAGCGCTAGACTAGAGGAAGTCCCACCCAAGTAAGAAAGTCTGGAGGCTCCCCGGCTGGGGAGGCAAAGGGGATTGCTATCGCCAACCTTTCTCCCCGGTGCACGTGAAAGAGAAAAGGTGACACACTTTTTTTATTTTCGGTCGGCGGTTGGTTGGGCCAAAGAATGAGAGTCGGCTTTTTTAAGCATGTTCTTCCTCAGTAGCTCAGTGGTAGAGCGGTCGGTTACTCTTAGACTTAACCAGATTGAATTACTGAACCAACTGGATTAATATCGTGTTTTGTGCATGCAGTCGATTCCGAGAACGGTGGAGCTTGACGAGAAGACCCGGACGAACCTCATCCAATGGCCGGTGGAGGAGCTCGATACCCTCCGCATCAACACCACCGATCTCAGCGGCATCACTGTCGGTGCCGGATCCGTCGTCTCCCTCCCCCTCCACCAGACCTCCCAACTCGACATCGAGGCATCCTTCCGCATCAACGCCTCCGCCATTGAGGCCCTCAACGAGGTCGACGTCGGCTACAACTGCACCATGACCAGTGGTGCAGCCACCCGCGGCGCCCTCGGCCCCTTCGGCATTCTCGTCCTCGCCAACGTCGCCCTGACCGAACAGACGGCGGTGTACTTTTATGTGTCCAAGGGCCTCGACGGCGGTCTTCGGACGCACTTCTGCCACGATGAGTTGCGGTCGACACATGCTACCGATGTGGCGAAGGAGGTGGTGGGTAGCACGGTGCCGGTGCTCGATGGCGAGGATTTTTCCGTTAGGGTGCTCGTGGACCACTCCATCGTGCAGAGCTTTGTGATGGGCGGGAGGATGACGGCGACGTCAAGGGCGTACCCGACGGAGGCCATTTACGCGGCGGCTAGGGTGTACCTGTTCAACAATGCTACCAGCGCCAGCATTACCACTGAGAAGCTCATCGTGCACGACATGGATTCGTCGTACAACCGGATATTCACAGACAACGACTTGGTAGTCCTCAATTAGACTGATCACCTACAACAAGTTATGGATTTTTTGCTAGGTTGATGGCTTCCTTTTCTCTTGGACAGATGGTGGTGGAGTTCCGGCTACTCTACCTATCATCTTGATTTATGTTCTTTGTTGCGGTTTTGGTTTTAGATGATGTTGATGATGTTGGACACTTGTAAATCAATTACGGGTGAATTAAAAGGGCATGGATGCCTGCCACCAAATATAAGTGACTATTTCAAGTTCAAGTTGTCTAATTTCTTCTTCATTTCATATGCAATCTTTGTATTTTGTATTTCTAGGGAAAACAATCATGGTGTATTTTAGAAGGGAAACACATTGGGAATCTGTCCTGGTGTTTCCATATCAGGGTAAAATTGGGATTCTAGAGGCACGTCTTTTGAATGTTCGTAGATAAAATGGGAGCATGGGAGCACCTGAGTGTATCCTTTGCCTCATCATAAAATAAATAAATAAATATGTGTGACGAAATCGACCGTCAACCACCGAAAAGCTACTGTAGACACCCTTTTACGTACCTCACGTAATCAAAGTACAGTTGGGTGGCTCCCATAACTAAATGTCTTGCCTCGTGAATTCCGAAAATAAAATACTCCTTAACAAATGAATTTTGTGAAGGTGCATCGTCTTCACAGGTCAATTTGTCTATAAAGAGTGTGGTCACTTGATGGCATAAGATTACTCATAGTAAGGATTAAATTAAATTAGTAACATGCATATGTTACTAGTCTACTCCCTTCGTCCATGAATAAGTAGTGTACACTTATTCGTATGTGGATGCTAAGTAGTCAACCCACGTCAATCATCTTCTCCGTTACCGGAAAAAAAAAACCATCTTCTCCGTAGGGTAGGGTGGTGCGTCCACGACCGGCTCACTATTTGCAGCAAGCGGCTCCATCTTTGATGCCGGCATTTCCAAAAAGGTGGAAGAAGACATCTTGAAAAGCTTCAATCAAATATCCAAAAGGGAGGACACATGTTTGGAACCTCTCCTGCCCGTTTCACTGTCAATCACAAACAAAAAAGAAAAAAAAATGAAGGTGCGCATGATGTGCACGGCCAAGGCGAGCCGAGTCAGCATCCGCCACCATGCGATCCCACGGACCGCGCACGTGGACGGTGGGACGGCACACCCACGCACGACTCACCCGGACCGAAGGAGGGACGAGAGCGACGGAGCAGCTCCCCTCTCCTCCATGGCCGTCGAGCAAGGCAAGTGAAAGCAGAGTCGGTCATGATGTGGCAGCCAGCATGGTGACGGGTGAGCTCACGTACGGCCTCCGTCGATCCCATTCCATGGCTGGCTTCTCCCCTGTAATGTAGCTGCATTATTAGCGAAAGTGCCTTTTTGCTCCCGAGCTCATTTGAGCTTGGTGAACAGTAAAATCAAAAAAAATCAAAAAAATTCTCAGAGAAACTTTGACAAAAGTTCTAAATGCTTGCAAAAATTCATCATAAAATCACATTTCTGTAAGGCGTGGCAAAAAAAAAAACAAATTCAGCCTCCAAAATGCTTTTGAAAGTAGCATTTTCAGAGTACCGATTTTTTTATTTTTTTTGCCACGCCTTTTAGAAATGTGATTTCATGACGAATTTTTGCAAGCACTTAAAACTTTTGTCAATGTTTATACCAAAAAAAAATTGGAATTTTTTGAATTTTTATTGATTTTTTTTCGATTTTACTGTTCATCCGAGCTCATATGAGCTCGGGTGCAGAAACTCCACGTCCCATTATTAGTGCAGATTTTGTGCCGGCATCACTGTTGCACTGCTGCCATGGCCGTCGATCGCCGTGTGCTGTTGTCGGCAACGGCGGCCCACACGCATGCGTACTCTCCATGGCTCCACTTCTCCATCGTGTTCACTGATTGTCTTGATGGTTTTACCGGCTGGATTCCTTCCACCCACGTTTATTACTGTTCTACTATACTGTTGTTGCTTCACTGGAGGTGGAGGACCGGAATCTCGCCGGTTGATTCGATTCCGGGTGGCTGGTGGCCGTCCACATGCATGTCTGCCTTTTCGCCAGCAAGTTTCCGATCACGGTCATGTGATGATGCCATGATGGTGCATCGCTTTCATGGCCAGCTACTGTCGAGAGTCCCAACAAGATTTGTACTCCAACACGTACTACATAATGGAGCTATAATACAGGGGGGAGCACAGCCATGGAATGGGATCATAAAGCCTCATTGATTAATCAACATCCATATGGTTAGGGCCCGTGAGCTAGCCTAAAGCATCTCCAACACGTAAACCTGGGCATTCTCCGGGCCGGGCTTGGTTAGGGCCGGCCTTTGTAAAGCCTGAGCTCAAAAACCCAAGCCCAAGCCCGAGCCCATCCCGTCCCGACCCAGTGCTTTTTTTATTAAAATAATAATTATTTGGGATATTTCAAATATATATTGTACCTACATTTCTAATAGAATAATGATCTATGCCATGTTCGGGCTTATTATCGGGATTTCCAAACGGGCTTCACACAACAAAGCTGAGCCCGAGCCCATCCCGTCACGACCCAGTGCCTTTTTTTAATAAAATAGTGACTATTTGGGATATTTCAAATATATATTGTACCTACATTTCTGATAGAATAATGATCTATGCCATGTTCGGGCTTATTATCGGGATTTCCAAACGGGCTTCACGCAACAAAGCTGAGCCCGAGCCCATCCCGTCACGACCCAGTGCCTTTTTTAATAAAATAGTGACTGTTTGGGATATTTCAAATATATATTGTACCTACATTTCTAATAAAATAATGATCTATGACATGTTCGGGCTTATTATCGGGATTCCCGGACGGGCTTCACGCAAAAAAAACTGAGCCTGAGCCCATCCCGGATGTTAGGCTTTCAGGCCAAGATGTCCAGCAGCCCAGTAGTTGCCCTATATATAATTGTGCTGCAAATATTTTGGGGCAGGATTCGCCACCTCGTGCTGCAAAAATACAGCATACATGTGGCTGCCGCAAAACGCCAACATCCGAAAAGTCCCAACCCCACTCACCCCCCCCCCCACCCCCACCCCCACTTGCTCGCGTGCGCACTAGTAGCCACCAAATCCAGTCACTTCCGCCACATCCACCACTTCTTCAATCTGAATCTGATGTGTCGACTCAGTCTCTCGGATGTGGTCATAGGGTAAGTGGTTGAATGTAAGTGCATATGAATGACCACCCAAATATGTATTGTGTTAACAAAAAAAACCCAGCAAGTGTTCATGCACGTGCTACAAGTTTTTAGGACAGTAATAGAACATCAAGCCTCCGGTCTGATGAAGGACGAAAATGTTGTCCTGTTTATATATCGCTTAAAGCAATATCAGTGGACGCATCGCTTAGAGCACCATTGTAGTTGAGTAGGCAATGCGCGACACAAGCTGGACTCACAATCCCGCGAGGTACTACACATACGCAAGTTTTTTCATTCATTCATTTTCTTCTTTTTAATATTTTATATTTGTTTATATTTTGACACATTGTAGTATATATATTTCTAATTTGAATTAAATTCACATTTTATATTTTTCAATATGCACTTACATTTTTTAATGAAATGTAAATTATTTATTCACGTACTTATCTAAAATGTTCATAAATTTCAAAATGGTTCACATGTTTATAAAATTGTTCATGACATTTCAAAAAACTGTTTGTGATAAATGTAACATTGTGTTCATGTGATTCATAATAAATATTATGAAATGTAAAGGTTATTTGAGGAATATTGAAAAAATGTTAACAACATATAAAAAAACCTTCACCGTGTATTAGATAAATCGTATTCATACAATTTCCCCCGTCTATTTCATAAAATAATCAACACGTATTAAAAATGTTTAACATGCACTAAAACAATTTCCAATGTGTATATGTAAAATTTAACATATATGTAAAAAATAAAAAAATGTTCAATGTTTATCTTAAAAAATAATTAACGCGTATTCAAAAAATGTACAATGTGTGTCTGAAAAAATGTATTCAAAAATTAAAGTGTACAAACTAATTTTTTTACATAATAAACAAGCTCACTGTGCATTAAAAATGTTAATGTAATGTAAACCAATTGTCCCCTTATTTTTGTACGAAAAAATGACATCATTCAAAAAAAATGGTTCATCACAGCTAAAAAATATTCACTTGTTTCAAAAATATGATTGTGCATATTTTTCCAAAACTTAATAAAACATGGAAAAAAATTGTTCATGTAATTTGTGAAAAATACTTTGTACCATATAAAAAAATTGTGGAGCTTAAAAAATCTTTGTAATACTTTAAAATGGTTTTTCACATTTAAAAATTCTTCATGGCATTTATTGAAATGGTCAAATTTGTTTAAAAAATGTTCACCAGGTATTTTAGAATGGTCAATGTGCATTGGGCGAAATGTTCCAAAAGTATTCGCCAAAATGTTCCGCATGTATTTGAGAAATGTTCCTCATGTATCGAAAAAATATTCTACCTGTATAGAGAAAAAAATCTCAACATGCAGATGTTCAACATGTATTACAATAACAATTTCAACGCATATTTACCCGCAAAAAAAATCAACATGTATTTAAGAAATGTTCAACAAAAAAACCTTCAACTTGTATATGGGTCGACATGTGTTTGACAAAAAGAAGAAAAATTAAATAAAATAGCAAACAAAAATAACATTTTTAAATAAAGTCAATGGAGAAACACAGAGAACAAAATAAAAAACATGCACAAGTTTCAAAATCCGTTCCAAACCAGTCCACAGAAGCTTTCCCAAATCCGCTCGTAGGAAGTTTGTTATCAGCGGGCCTCCTTGTGGGTGCACCAGAGGAGAGTTGTCTTTCGGGGAGCGCCTCTTCGGCGATTCGGACGCCGTTCTACCGTGCAATGCTCGCGCGGACGTTCTTAGGCCGAAGTCACAATGGGAGTTCAGCGCACACTGGTCGATGTGCGGTCACTCACTTGATCTTTTCTTTTGTCGCTCGTTGGTTTAGAAGAAATGGTTACTATTTCTCTAATGAATTTGAATCCATCACGAATTTTAGAGAATTCTTCACTGTTTTGAAGAACATTTTTGAATTTGAAAAACAAAAAAAATAAAATGCTTACAAAATACCAAAAATGTTAATGGAATTAAAAAAATTCGAATTGGAAAGAAATCCATAAACTTAAAAATGTCAAACATTTGAAAAATGACCGTGAATTAAAATATATATTCACGAGTTTTCAGTAACATTCAAGGATTTGAATAAT
Organism: Triticum aestivum; assembly: GCF_018294505.1. Taxonomy (NCBI): domain Eukaryota; kingdom Viridiplantae; phylum Streptophyta; class Magnoliopsida; order Poales; family Poaceae; genus Triticum; species Triticum aestivum. The sequence goes on from NC_057803.1 coordinate 748,246,244, forward strand.
GTTCACGCATTTAAAAAATGTTCACATTTGAAGAAAAATTGCAGATTTGAAAAACAAAGTTGGGCAAATTATTTCAGCCCTCAACTCGAACCTACTAGATATACGCCTAATTTCAAAGACTTCTCAAATCTGCCCCTCTGCCATTTGGTTCCCTGATATAAATGTCCTTCCGTGCCATTTCCATCTGGCCAAAGGGGGTTTATTGTCTATGAGACGTTTTGTGCACAATTCCCCCCTTCCGTGTATGTTAGTTACATGCGGGGCCCATCCGATGATTTTTTAAAAGAAATCCCTGCTCTCTCTACATGTGGGGCCCAACCCATAAAAAATATGTCTTTCTCTCTCCCCTCTCTGTCTCTCTCTGCATCCCTCCCCAAGATCCCCTCTGGCGAGACCATATGTGACAAGCGGGCACAACGGCGGCGCTCAAGCCTAGACGAGAGTCTGCAAAAGGACCTGCGTGAGATATTAAGGTTCAATGTGTGAAATTTTTAAATCTTTGAACATTTTTAAAACTCAGAAATGTAAACTTGAAAAATCTTTTAAATTTTACTGATTCAAAAAAATGATCACCAATTAAAAAATCTATATTTGAAAAAAGTGGGTGTGCCCAAAATTTGTCGAAATCAAATAATTTAAATAAGAACAGAAAAAGGAAAATGTAAAATAAAAATGAATGAGGAAAATAAAAATGAAAAAACAAACAAAAACTGAGCAGGAAAACACAAAAAAGTAAAAAATAACTGGAGCGAAGAAAAAAGAACGGTATATGGCCTGGCCAGCTATCTGTGTGCCGCGTACAAAAACGGTGCTATTTGGCGCCTCAAGCGCCTCAATAGGATTTCTTCGTCGGTCAGTTGCAGTAGGCGAGATCTAGAAGTTGCGCACAATGCTTATGTAGTTCAGTTGTCTTTAGTGGGATCACTTCTATTTTTTTTAATAGTTCATGCGTGTGTGGGGTGGTCCAATGGGCTGCGGGTCGGAGCGAACAAAAAGATGGAGAATAAAAGGCCCTCTACATTCCCTTCAATAAAAACGCCTTCTCCATGCATGGGTCTGGCAATGTTTGTTTGGTATCACAAAGATCAAGGCGGGCTCATGGATGTCATAACTGTATTTGGAATTCGAATAACACAATAAAGACAAGAGGTACTATATATGAAATGGATGTTCTAAAATATAATGAAATAGAATTTACTTAGAGTGAATTCTAGTTTTTACTTTTACTTTGGAAGTTGTGACGTTAAATTATAGTATGAGCGTGTGTACATGTGTTCGTAGGGATGAGTGTATGGGTGTGTATACAACCGTGTCTAAAAAAGTAGCGGCCATCATGAAACTAATAAAGTGCGTGCGGTTACTTTCACAACACGCGTGGAAGGTGTGGAAAAACTATCCCCCCGGACAAAGGGAGAAACCTTTTGACGCCCCTCTTGAGTTGAATGGGACGGGTTGAGGGAGCAGAGGAGAAGAAGAGTTTGATCTGCAAGGCTTCCTTGCATAGTTGCACTCGTACCGACAACGGAGTAGCAGATACGAATCTCCCTCTGTCGTTGCAGTAGCCATCATTCATCCATCCATGTTCGTAGCATGCATCCTCCTCCTCCTCCTCCTGAGTTACTTAATTACCAACGCTATACAGCCATACACCGTCCATTGCTAATTGCCATAGCTAGCATCCAGCATGCATGCATGCATGTTACCTCGCCGGCGATGCATGAAACAATTTGACTCTTCTTGCGATCGATGCATGCATGCATGTTATACTTGTCGCCGACAATTCATGAGACAAGTTGACTGATCTTGCGATGCCATCGATCCAATGGGTGCATGGCAAGATGATATTCTCTTCCATATGAAAATGGAGCAAGCATGTGAGTGTGGTGCATCGCCGTGGCCTCCAAGGGGCAAGATCCAAGAGATAGACGTACGTACGGTTGATTGTTTATTCCATGGAATTAGGCTCTGATTGACTGACTGGTCAGGACTGTGATTGTGATCGATACGATTAATTAAGAAAGCAAAGGGGTCACATGCATGTTGCATGCAGGTTCACGTCGTTTTCTCTCTATGAAATCGGCACTGGGCAACATCATTTGTTCCCTAGCGCATGTTTATATATATGCATCAAATTCAAAACTCAAAAGTATGGTCACCATTGCGATTTGTGTGGCTGCTGGCTGACCAGCTCTCCCTGTCGACAGAATATTGTGTAGTACTCTCTCCGTCCCAAAATTTTTGTCTTAGATTTGTCTAGATACGAATGTATCTAATACTAAAATGTGACTTGATACATCCGCATTTAAACAAATCTAAGACAAGAATTTTGGGACGGAGAGAGTACACGCCTACATCTTATTAAACAATCTATAGATCGTTTACTTCATTGGTCGCCGCTGAGTTTATTGGGCGTACAAGTTGTATAGTAAAACTTTTCTCCCGTTGGTACAACTGTACAAAAGGCGACCGGCATCCTACTCCCGCACACTTTTCTGCCATTTTCCCCTTGTGGTTTTACCTGGCTCAAAGGGGGGACACAAAGCCAGACAACAAATCCTATGGCCTCATTTCTAATGAACTGGGTTCAACACTTCAACTTTCACACATGAACAATGCTTAGTGCCAGGTAGGTAGGTAGGCACAATGTGAAGGAGTACTGCGAATTTGCCTCCGTCGTTGCTGTGTCGATCGTCCTCGAGACCTCGATCGATCACCAACCCCACAGACCTATGTCGTTTATGCACGCAGGTGTACAGTGCAGATGCAGAGCCAGTGTCTTCTTCTACCAATGTAGCTAAAAAAATTCCCACTGGTTGGCTTAATAAAATGCAGTAAGCATGTGGTGGTGTCCAAGACCAAAAGGGAGGCATACGTACGTACGTACGTCCAGTTAAGAGAAGAGAGGCACATGCAGGGTGGCAATCATCATTTGTTCTCTACCTCGTGTTTTATAGTATTTGCATCAAAAGAATAGTCCCGTTGTGATCATCGCTGAGATTTGTTGCCAGCGGCCGACCGGTGATCCCCGTCCATGGAATATACTCCTACTTGTGGTGTCATCGTATCATGGATCTATGTCTGTACACGCCTACATCTTAAACAAATGGTGTAGGGTTTTTTGTTGGTGACTGAATGTGGGCATACCATGGTAGTCTCCCCATTCCTTGATTGTTGGGCGTATAGATATTATGGTCTATGATACTATATATATAAGATGCCATTTCACTATCGATCTCCATGGAGGCAGGTATTTTCGAAAACTCCAAAAGAACTTTGGAAGTACTACCAAAATATGATGGGTATATTAGTTTACTGATTTGCTAGCTCTTGACTAGATGAGACATAATAAAGGGGCTGTTTGGTTTCTACCCACATCTTGCCATACTTTGCCACACCCCAACTTAGGCAAGTTTAACCATGTTAGGTGGGTGTTTGGTTCTAGCCACACCTAAGACAAGATTTTTTTTTTGAAGTGAACCCCCACATGTCATAGACATAAAAAATGTGGCAAGATTCCTTTAGAAAAGCCAAAGTATGGCTAACAATTTGAGCAACTCAAGTTAGGCAAGTGTGGCAAAAAATAATGTGGCAATATATGGCAAACATAGCCACAATCCAAACAGCCCCTAAATCTCACATATGTTGTGGGTTGTCTGGTTTTATGAGGAGATTCATGCGTATTTTTTGCATCTTGTTTTTTTATTTGATTTATGTATGTATTTAACTTTTGGGGGGTTTTCATTTTTTGTGTTTCTCCATTCACCACATAACTATAGTTACGTGTCTGAGCAACATCAATTGCACAGCCGCCCACCGTACACAATTGTATTTACGGGCTATTTGAGGGTCCGCATTGAAGATGCCCTAAAACCCATGCAATTACTTCGCGCGCCTACATGCATCGAAGGTCCGAGAAACCTTTTGTCGCCCTCTAGAATGGAATGGATCGACTGGAAGTAGAAGAGAAAGAAGAGTTTGATCTGCAATGCTCCCTTTGCATAGTTGCCCTGGAACCGAAAACAGAGTAGTAGATCAAATCTCCCTCGGTCATTCATGTAGCCATCATCCATCCATGTTTGTACTGCTTCCTCCTGAGCTACTTAATTACCAATGCAGAGCTATGCACTGTCCTCCGCCTTCCGCTCCTAGAGCTACCATACAGCACGATGATCATCCGTAATTCTTAAGCGCTCATCACAAATAAAACAAATGTTCAAACATCGTAAAGTTTTGTTCATGCAGTTTTTATAAAAACGTTCATAACATATAATAAAATGCTTCTGTCGTTTAAATAAATTCATAAACACTTAAGAAATATTCACACGTTATAGAAAAAAATACATGTGTGTTTAAAAAATGTTCACCTTGTATATGAAAAATGTTCAATGCGCATTTGACAAATGTTCAGCATGTATTAAAAACAATCAGCGTGTATTTTGGAAAATATTCAACATATGTGTAAAACTGTTCATTTTTAAATAAAAAATGCAATGTGCATTTGACAAGTTTTTCAACATGTATTCGGATAATTCTTTAACATATATAAAAAACTATTCAACATGGTGTACAAAATGTATCCGAAAAATGTTCAATGTGTATTAATTTTTTTATGACATGTATTCAAGAAAATAAAACATGAAAAAATAAAAAAAGAGAAAGTAAAAAATGAAAATGAAAACATAAGAAAACTGATACAGCAGATAAAGAAGAGCACAGACGAAAAACAAAAAGAAATTTTCTCAGAACCTTCCCAAAATCAGGCATGAAGTTCCCAAAACGTACATAGAAGCTTCCTTCTGAACAAAGTTAACCAACCTTACTGGCAGGTCCGTCCTAGCGATCGCCTATTGTGAGGCGGTACTTGGTCACACAATAGGTGATACATAGCCGTCACGCTGTATTTTCTAAACAAAAAGACATTTTTTGGGGGGATCTAAAGAAAAGACAGGAGCAACTATTTATGCAGCCAGGCCCCTATTTGATGCTCGGTGAGTTTAAAAGTAGGAGATGCTTCTTAGGCCGGTGGCACCTTCTGTGGCTTAAATTTTTTGCTTCTGGTTTTATTTTTACTTACTCTTGGTGATCCAATTCTGGGTTTTTCCTCCGGTTTTTCCCTTCATGTTTTCCATAATGCAAGATTTTTTTTTGAAAAAATGCCAATGCATTTTCAGTTACATGAATATATTTTTAAACACGTCTTTACGTTTAAAAAAAAAATAAGATGGTTTTAACACATGTGTGAACATTTTTTCCAGTTGGATGAACACTTTTGAAGATTGCATAAAAAGGTTTGTAATTGTATTGAATTTTATAAAGAAGTCTTCATCATATATTTAAAAAAATTCACCATATATCAAGAAAAAGGTCACCGTGCATTAAAAAAATATTCCTCAGGTTTTGAAAAAAATTCACCACATATTTGAATAATGTTCACCGAGTATATGAAAAACAGAATGGATAAAAAACTAATATTCATCGACTATTTAAACATATTTTTTAAAAAATAAAACATTTTATAAAAATGTTTATTCCGTAGTGAATAAATGTTGACCATGTTTAGAAATGTTCATCATGTGTTAAGAAAATAACTTACAAAATAAAAAATTATAACAATTTAAAAAGTTTGTATATTATGAAAATAGTTCTCAAATTAAAATAGGTTCATGTAGTTTGAAAAAATGTTCACAAATGAGAACAATATACAAATTAGTAAAATATTCATGATCTTAAAAATGTTTGTGAAATCAAAAAGCGTAGAAGAAACTGAAAAGGAAAACTATAAAGCCAACACAGAAGAAGTCAATGTGTGAGCAGCCCCCTCGCAAAATGCACTGTTCGTCCTGTCGAATGCATCATCTTCATTCCCTGCAAAAAAATAATACATCATCTTCATATGTCAATATGTGCTTTAAGCCTTTATGCGTATGAATATTGAATGGTGTACGACGACGGCACGACATGCCTAGTCTATAAACGTGGATGCATTTCACCCATGCTAACTAGCCGTCATCACAAAGCTTAAAGCCAGCAATCACTTGCACAACACGCGTGGAAGGTGTGGAAAATCTATTTCACCGGAGAGACGAAGGGAGAAAACCTTTTGACGCCCCTGTTGAGTTGAATGGGACGGGTCGAAGGAGCAGAAGAGAAGAAGAGTTTGATCTGCCATGCTCCCTTGCTGCATAGTTGCACTGCTACCGACAACAGAGTATCATGCACAAATCTCCCTCTGTCGTTCCTGTAGCCATCATCCATCCCATGTTCCTTGTGAGTTCTTAATTAGCAAGGCTATACAGCCATGCACCGTCCGCCGCCGTCCGTTGCTAGTTGCTACAGCTACCATTCGTGCATGTTATGCTTGTCGCCGACAACTCATGAGACAAGATGCATGGTAAGGCCATCGATCCAATGGCTGCATGGCAAGATGATATTCTCTTCCATATGAAAATGCAACAAGCATGTGATGTGAGTGAGGTGCATCGTGGCCTCCAAGGGGCAAGATCCCAAGAGAGAGAGACGTACATGCGGTTGATTATTTATTCCATAGAATTAGGCTCTGATTGACCCATTAAGCCTGTGACAGATACGTTAATTAAGAAACGGAGGTGTCACATGCATGTTGGATGCAGGTAGGCGTCGTTTTCGCGGTGAAATCAGCACTCCACTGGGCAACATCATTTGTTCTCTAGCGCGTGTTTATATATGCATCAAAAGGAAGGTCACCATTGTGATTTGTGTGGCCGGCGGCTGAGCAGCTCTCCCTATCGACCGAATATTGTGTAGTACACGCCTACATCTTAGTATTAAACAATCTAGAGATGGTTTACTTCATTGGTCGCCGAATAGGTCCACTGCGTATGAGTTGTTATATGAGAACTTTTTCCCCAGTGGTACAAGGCGGCCGGCATCCTACTACTCCCGCACACTCTCAGAACGAAGACAGATCGTAAATAACCGTGCACAGTGATAACCGTGTAATTTGTTGTTTGGATTAGCCGGAGGAGTTTGCAGAAAAGAAAATGAAACACACTAGGAGCAGGAGGAGAAGCGGCACCTTTAAAATCACCGCGAAGGGAGTACCTCCAAATAATCTCGGCGACACCACACTCCATGGCAAGACGTACCTCCTCGATCGTGGACAGGTAGGTAGGCACGCAGGCGCCAAGGAATACTACAAATTAACCGCCGTCGTTGCTGTGGCCATCACCCACGCAATCAGCAGCAGGATCCCCCTCGATCACCAACCGCACAGTCTGTGGCGGAGCCAGAAAATTTGGTCATTGGGTTCGCTCATTCTCTTTATGAGAATTTGACTCTCTTTTTTCCAACCATTAATTACAAATGCATCACTCCTAGTTTGTTCTTCATTGTAATCTCTAAAAAGGTATCAACACAAACAAAAGGCCTTATGCAACTTGGCACTATGCTCAAGCCAACGACCATATTCATCAAACTAATCTGGATTAATTCTACGTTGAGTCTCTCCAACCTTCCTCTACGAGTAATCAAAATTAGACGATGGCCTGTAAGGTTTCCTTGTTAAATATCTATGCCTAATCTCATCTTGCATCTTTGGATTTCTTTTATACTCTGAAATTATCTTTCGATCAGCTGGTTCATAAGGCAACTCATCTAAATTAATTTCGTTGTCTATAGTGGGCTTCGGAAGACTAGTTGTAGTAACATTTGATGTACTTTGCCTGTCTACTGTGTGACCTTGATGTGCATGTATCATTCTGGATTTGTGTCCGAGTTCTCTTTGAGTAATACCGCTTCATAGCCTTGATCAATCAAAGTCCATGAAGAAAAACAAATAAAAAACTAGGGCAAAAAAGTCACTATTACCCTAAGTTAGTAGGCTAGATAGAACATACATAAGAGAGAGAAGATGAGGAGATGTGGCAATGTATTCTAATTACCTGAAATTTTGGGTTAAGGTGGTGTTTGGTTCTCTAGTCCTAGGACTTTTTCTAGTCCCAACTAAAAAGTCCCTAGTCCCTAAAAAGTCCCTCCCTGTTTGTTTCCAGAGACTAAAAAGTCCCTAGTCCCTTCCTAGAGGTTATTAAATGACCATGTTGCCCCTAGTATATAGAAAAATAACAATCAAACAACACCATGGGGTGGCGGGCCAATAGATGCATGGAGGGGCATTGTTGAAAAAGTCCCAAAAAGTTCCAAAAAGACTCTCCTTGAGAGTCTTCTTCATTTAGTCTCAAATGCCTAGTTTAGTCCCTAAAAAGTCCTTCCCGTTTGATAAAAAAGTCTCTAAAAGAGACTTTTTCTAGCCCCTACACAAAAAAGTCCCTGAAAACAAACACCCCTAAGACTGTTGCCGCTGTGGATCTGTAGCAGCCTGCCTGCTGCTGGTGTGCGGCGGCCGAGAAGCTGCCGAGGAACACGAATAGACTAGAGGAGAGATGCGAATTGGAAAACGAACAGATGACGACCCGAGTCCCGAGGAGGCGTGTGGCTGCGTGCGTGCGTGCATATACGTATACAAAATGTGAGTACAGACTACGTGACTAATCACGGTTTAGGCCTGGCCAGCTGGGCGCCTAGACATTGATGACCCGTGAGCTTTTGGGCCCTTTGCTTACGCTATTCACATGACCACCTCACGTTATTGGGGTCAGACATGATTTTTTACTAGGTTCAGGTGAACCAAACATGCACTACACGCAGGTACGTAGAAAAAGTTGTTGGGTTCACTTGAACCCAACGCTTGTGTGCTGGCTCCGCCGTTGCCCACAGACCTCGGTCGTTCATGCAGCCATGTAGCTATCATCCAGGCCTACAACTCAATTATATATATGCGTGCAGAAATGCAGATGCAGAGCCAGTGTCTTCTTCGACCAATGTACGTAGCAGCTAAGAAAAATCCCACTAGTTGGCTTAGTAAAATGCGATAAGCATGTGGCGGTGTCCAAGACCGAGAGGGAGACGTACGTCCGTCCGTCCATTTAAGAGAACCGGCGCTACTACGTACTGTACTGGGGCCAGGTCGGGTCGATCACATGCAGGGTGGCAACCATCATTTGTTGCCTAGCTCGTGTTTTATATTTGCATCGAAAGAAAGGACACCGTTGTGATCGTCGCCCGAGATTGCGGCCACTGGCCGACCGGCGATCCCCGTCCATGGAATATACTCCTACTTGTGGTGCTATTATATCATGGATCTATGTCTGTACACGCCTACATCTTAAACAAATGATGATGTAAGGTTTAATTAGTTACCTTGGTGGCTGAATGTGGGCCTAGCATGATAATCCCCCCTTCCTGGTTGGGCATATACATTTTTGCCATTCCGGTCACCATGGAGCCTGGTATTTTCGAAAATTGGAAAAGCGCCTTTGGAAGTTCCGAAAAACTAAAAACAACTTGACTGGTACATTATATAAATATCTACAAGTTTCAAGAAAAAAAATCATATGTACACCCTCCATGGCCTTGGCGTCGAGACTAATGTGTTGTAATAGAAATTGGGAGAGATGTAATCCATCATCAGACGCCCGTAAGGTAAGTCAGCGGTTGTTGTTTCGTCCTACTCTCGGTCGTCCTCTCCATAGGGTGTTGCGTTCGGACAACCATAGATAGCTCACCGTTTTCATCAAGTGGCTCTATCGAGGGCCCTTGTGCTTGAGAGCGATTGGTTTGGCTCTCGGGCTCCATAGAACTTCACATTTTAAAAATATCTCAAAAATATCTTCTAGATTTCAACGAACCGGAAAAGTTGTCATGCATATGCATACTTGGAAGTTTCAGAATTATAAAAAAAAAGGGAAGAATTTTATTTCGTTAAAAAGGGGGGAGGAACCTCTCCGAATATGTTTCCTTGTCAAAGACAAAACTAAGATTCTAGCTAGAAGCATGTCTAGGGAACAATCACAAAAGGATGGAACTTTTCAAAAGACAGAAATGGGAGCAGGGGAACGCCTAGTGTGTGGGAGCACTTCTCTCTCTCAAAAAAAAAAGAGTGTGCAAACACCTGAATTTATTCTATGTGTTGGCGCATCTTTTTCAGGTGATGAGAGGTTGCACGGGATTGCTGTGTTTTACAGGCTCCTGGTGAAGCCATTGACTAGTCAAAATCATGAAATAAATCCAAAATACTTGCTACCTCAAAAAACAAAACGAAACAGCTTGCCAAATGAATTTCTGTGAGCAGCGAATCCTAGAACGCGCTTCACGTCCGGTCGAACGCATCGTCTTCGCCGGTCAATTTGTGGCTTGTTTGTATGAAGAGCGTGGTCACTTGACGCCATAATATCAAGGTCAAGCTACAGACGAATGGGCCTCTCCGCCGTTGCTGTCGCTTTCATCCATGGGGCTCCTCCTCAGTGCCCACCAACCGACCTGTGCCGTTCATGGCGGCATGTACCCATCGTCCTCCGGAGCCTCCAGCTCAATAATGCAGATGCAGATGCAGATGCAGTGTCTAATAAAGTGTCTTGTTCTCTACCGATGCAGAGAAGCAAATCAACTTTGTTGTCTTTAATTAAACAAGATGCAAGGAGCATGTGGGAATGCTTTCGTCCGTCCATTCGCCCAGTTAAGGGAACTGAGGCTTGCAACTGGGGCCTGGTCGATCACATGCATGCATTGTGCATGCGGCAGGCGTCGTTTTCGCTGTGAAATCACTCCAGGTCGAGATCACATCATTTGTTCTCTAGCTAGTGTTTTATATACAGTATGCTCGAATATACTACCTGCGCTGCTATCATGGATCTATATATGTAAGTGTACATGCCTACATCTCAAACAATGTGTTTAGGGTTTAATTACCTCATTCGTCGATGCACGGTCCTTCCATGACAGCCCCACAGTCCCGGTTTGCTGGGCATATATATAGGAGTATCACTACATTTAAGGTGCGATTCCACTCTCGGTGTTTCTAAAAGTTCAAAAAAGTATCCTTGTAACTTTCAAACTTCCAAAAAAGAAAACGATGGGTATACTATATCATACAAGTACATATTTGGAAGTTTCAAATATTTTAAGAAGCCAAGCATATTCATTCATGCCCACTTTGGCTTCGGCGCCACAAAATGGGAGGGACCGAGTCGAGCACCATCAAATGTTTGGAGGTTTCGACATTTGGAAGTTGACGTGCATATGCATATTTGGATGTTTGAAAAATCTTAGTAGAAAAAGGGAAGCATGTTTTGGACCTCTCCTGCCGTTTCGCTGTCAAAGAAAAGAAAAGAGCATACGCATGATACGCACGGCCGAGGCGGAGCCCGAGTCAGCATCCGCCACCATGCGACCGCACACGAGCAGCTGCCGTGGAACCAAGGGGAGTGAAAGCCCAGTCAGTCGTGATGTGGCAGCCAGCAACGTGACGTGTGAGCTCACGCGCTCCGTCGATTGCATGGCCTCCCCTGGCCGTCGAACGAGGCAAGTGAAAGCCCAGTCAGTCCGACGTGGCGGCCACTAGAGCTCCAGCATGGTGACGAGCGAGCGAGCTCACGGGCGCCGTCGATCCCATTCCATGGCTGAGCTTCCCCCCTGCACTGTAGCTGCATTATTGCCGGCCGATTAGATTTTGCTTGGATCGCTTGCGCCGCTGCCGCTGCTTCACTGGAGCACGTACGCAGTGAATCTGCCCGGTCTGATCCTGCTCGGTGGCCGGCCGTCGATCGATCGCCGTGTGCCGTGGTGCCTCGTTGCACGGCACATGTGTGCTCTCTTCCCTCCCATCTTCGTTGCACGGCACATGTGTGCTCTCTTCCCTCCCATCTTCGTTGCACGGCACATGTGGTGCATCGGCCTCCGTGCTTGTCTTACGGTTTTACCGGGCTGAATTTCTTCCACCCACGTTGGTTGTTGTGCTGATGTTGCTTCACTGGAGGACCGGGATCTCGCCAGTTGATTCCGGTGGCCGGTGGGGCGGCCGTCGACATGCGTCGATAGCAACCAAAAGCGACCCGTGGCCCACACGCAAGTGCGCTTTTTTCGCCAGCAAGTTTCCAAGAGGAGGCAAGTGGTGGCGCATCATGTCCAGTAATAACTGTCTTAAGAGTTCCAGCAAGCTAAATTTTCAGTGCTTCAAATCTGTAATCCTCTGGCTATGGGTGTGTGGGTTCGCTGCATCTGTTTCGTTCGCTGCATGTATGATGAGACAGTACGCCTCTGATTTCAGTGTTTCAAATCTGTAACCCTCTGGGTGTGTGGATTCAGGATTCTAGGCACAATATCTTTGGAACTAAGATAATTCGCTGCATCTGTTTTGTGAATAATTTCTTTGGTGTTATCAGGTCGAGTTGTCCGCTCGTATACGGCATTTTCCATCGAACACACACGTGTATACTAAATTTTTCATAACAAAATGCATACTGATTTTTAAAACAGGGTTGATCATGTTGATCAAATGGGCACGTTTGCAATAAGTTTAATTAAGCAAAACAGTGTATAAAACATGATAGTCATAATACGGATGATGACTGAATCAAGTAAGAAATTGATGAAACTAGTCGTGCACTCGAGAACATAAAGGACAAATACCATATCCATATGGATTGCTACTGCTAATAGAACACGCAAGCGGTGGAAGAAGAGGCGGACGCGTCGTCCGCCATGTCCCGAAGGAGGTCATCGACATCGACAGAGTGCTCATCGTTGGGGAAGTTCAGAGGCTTACTATCTCAGAAAGCCAATCTACTTGAACAGTGATTGTGTCTAATGTTGCGAGTTCTGCTTCCAATGTTGAGCTCGTTAAGATGACCTTCTTGCAAGACTTGTAGGAAATAACGTCACTACGAACTGTAAACACATAACCACTTGTAACATTGAGCTTATCAGTATCACATATCCAGTTCGCATCGCTATAACCCTCAAGTACCCTTGCATACCCAGTGAAGTAAAGTCCATAACTCACAATACCTTTCAGATAACACATTACCTATCAAGAGTATGCCAATGAACATCTCCCCGAGTTGAAACAAACCATCTTAGTTTTCTCAAGGCAAACGAGATGCCACGCCTCGCAATGCCAACTAAATACATTACTGAGCCAATGATTTGAGTATATCTCAATTGATCCATTGTTGCTCATTCGTTCTTTCAAATCAAAACACTAGGATCATAAGGTATTGGAGAAGGTTGATGATACGCCCGAAATGTATCTATATTTTTTGCTTGTTTTAATAGCAAACTGAAAGAATGGAAGGAAATTTATCATACCCGACATCTTTCATCTCAACATTTCCAAGAACAATATTATCGGTCTTGCAGTCGTTCCCATGGCAACACTTGTCAAAATGTTCCACACAATCAGAACCCCACTGTCCTTCTTTACATTGCATTTCCCTTCCTTCTTAAAGGTTTCCTTCTTATTCTTCTTGACGTTGGCGCACTATGAGGCCTTGTCCTTCCCTTCAAACTTTACTTTTCCCTCATAGTTGTTCTTATTCTTGAACTTGTAGGAATGGAAATTCTTCTCGTGTACCAAATTAGCACCAGAATTCTCCTCATGGAAATGAGCACTGCTGGCTTGCAAGTGCACATGGTTTAGTTGTAGATTTTTCAAAGTAAAGAGTATCGATCCCACATGGAGCACATGAATTGGGTTTTTGCCTCTTGTAGTGACTTACATAATTGTGCATTCAAGTGATTGTAGACTCAAAGCAAAGAGAGGGCGGAAAATTAATATTGGTTTTGGTGAAGTGCGAACTTAAAGTAAATTGCATAAACAGAAATAAAAACATTAAGAACAGTACAGAGTTAACTGATAGAGCAGTAATGCGTTCTCAGGGAATCCGGAATTCCCATTGGTATATTTCTAACGCAACCTATGCAATGGTATAGTATTATCTGGATACTCGAGCCACTCTTGACGTTTACACTGGGTAGAGCAGGGTACATAACACGTTCTTTTGTAGGTAAATTTTGTGCCACGCATGCCACCAAGGTAGTCCGCTGCAAGTTACAACTACGATAATTAAGGGTTTCCTTGTGGACGCGACCTCACTAAAGGTTCTCTGTGATTCCCCATATCAATTGTTAAACCTAGGGATGAAGGCTTTTACTGTCACCTCGAATTACCTTCACTCCCTAACTCTTACAATGATAGTCATACGCTTCGTGGCCTTTTGGCGATAATGCTGAGTGGGCCCCCTTCACAACATTCACGAAGCTTATTAAACTAGATGATTCAGAGGATATCATATCCTTATTAGCGTTTCAGCTCCTATACATACCAAGGTTCATACATATCATCGAGAACTTGGGGGTTTACTCGTACGTAAGAATAACAAACATCAAGGAAGCGGTGATGGTAAACTCGGATGATACGTACAAGTAATACACACGATGGTCCACTAGGATTTTAGTATTGCAACAAGTGAAGATGGATGAAGATGATGTTGACGGTGGTGATGATGATGTCGTCGTGCCATTGCATGTTATGGTTGAAGAAAATATGCCCTAGAGGCAATAATAAAGTTGTTATTTTATATTTCCTTATTCATGATAAATGGTTATTATTCATGCTAGAATTGTATTGATCGGAAACCTAAATACATGTGTGAATACATAGACAAACACCGTGTCCCTACACTACAAAAAAAAGACACATCCGTGACATTTTGGGCCGAACGAAAAAATATTCTATCATACATATGACACTTCTATGACGATAATTGTGACAAAACCCGGTATCATCATAGATGTGGTGGGCTCCTACTTCTATGACAAAAAATCATGACAGAAAATGGGCTTTTCGTCCTGGGCGGGCCGGAGACGCAGCTGCATGACATTCTTTGGGCCGTCCATGACGGAAAAAAACGTGGTAGAAGCGAGGGGGGGAAATTTCGAGGAGTTGCCGATTACGATGGGAGGTCGGGGCCGAGCGATGCGCGTTTCTCTCGTACGTACGCGCGCGTGTGTGCGAGGCGTTGGCTCTAACTGAAGCCGAGCGAGGCATTGGGCTCTAGCTGAACCTGAGCGATTGCACTACAGGCTACGCATTACTGAACCCGAGCGATCGATCGATGGCTGTTAACTGAACCCGATGGAGCGATTCCTTCGCTACTGCTGCTAACTGAAGCCGATCGATTGGATGAACAATGAGCATTGCAGGGGGGGGGGGGGGGGTTTGGATGAACAGTGAGCGGTGGCGTTGCCTCTGGATGAACAGGAACCCGTGGTGTGGAGGGCTGGATGAACAGTAGACGGTGGAGGGGTGGCCGTGGAGGGGTGGTTGAACAGGACCCCGTGGTGTGGAGGGCTGGATGAACAGTAGACGGTGGAGGGGTGGCCGTGGAGGGGTGGTTGAACAGGACCCCGTGGTGTGGAGGGCTGGATGAACAGTAGACGGTGGAGGGGTACCCGTGGAGGGATGGTTGAACAGTAGCCGGTGGAGTAGCGCGTGGTGGAGGCTGGATGAACAGGAGCCCGTGGAGGCTGGAGGAGGTCGACGGTAGCCCGTGGAGGCTGGAGGAGGTCGACGGTAGCCCGTGGAGGCTGGAGGAGGTCGACGGTAGCCCGTGGAGGCTGGAGGAGGTCGACGGAGGATATGAACAATATCCCGTGGAGTCCCGTTTTGCGGTACGCCACACCCCTCCCCCCCGTTTCGACCGTAGCGCTCCAACACAAGTCCGTTTCGTCCGTTTTGTGGTACGCCACACCCCTCCCGATCAACAGGACCCCCGTTTCGATCATAGGAGGTCCGTTTCGTCCGTTTTGCGGTACGCCACACCCCTCCCAATCAACAGGACCCCCGTTTCGACCATAGGAGGTCCATTTCCTCAGTTTTGCGGTACGCCAGGCCCCTCCCGATCAAGAGGACCCCGTTTCGAACATGGCCAGTCGAACACAAGGTCTTTTCCTCCGTTGTGCGGTACGCCAGGCCTCGTTTCCATCGCTTGTTCCGTCCAAGCCCTCCCGATCGATGAACACGACCACACATTCCGTTCCGACCCAACCAGTTGGCTCCCACGCGTTCCGTTGCCTCCCGATGAACACGACGCATTTCGTTGCCTCCTCATGAACACGACGACGACGCTGTTTCTCCGTTCCGACCCAGCCATGTACGTATTGAAGGAAATATGCCCTAGAGGCAATAATAAAGTTATTATTTATTTCCTTATATCATGATAAATGTTTATTATTCATGCTAGAATTGTATTAACCGGAAACATAATACATGTGTGAATACATAGACAAACATAGTGTCACTAGTATGCCTCTACTTGACTAGCTCGTTTATCAAAGATGGTTATGTTTCCTAGCCATGGGCAAAAGAGTTGTCATTTGATTAAAGGGATCACATCATTGGGAGAATGATGTGATTGACTTGACCCATTCCGTTAGCCTAGCACTTGATCGTTTAGTATATTGCTATTGCTTTCTTCATGACTTATACATGTTCCTGTAACTATGAGATTATGCAACTCCCGTTTACCGGAGGAACACTTTGGGTGCTACCAAACATCACAACGTAACTGGGTGATTATAAAGGAGTACTACAGGTGTCTCCAAAGGTACATGTTGGGTTGGCGTATTTCGAGATTAGGTTTTGTCACTCCGATTGTCGGAGAGGTATCTCTGGGCCCTCTCAGTAATACACATCACTATAAGCCTTGCAAGCAATGTAGCTAATGAGTTAGTTACGGAATGATGCATTACGTAACGAGTAAAGAGACTTGACACTAACGAGATTGAACTAGGTATTGGATACCGACGATCGAATCTCGGGCAAGTAACATACCGATGACAAAGGGAACAACGTATGTTGTTATGCGGTTTGACCGATAAAGATCTTCGCAGAATATGTAGGAGCCAATATGAGCATCCAGGTTTCGCTATTGGTTATTGACCGATAATAGTTCTAGATCATGTCTACATAGTTCTCGAACCCGTAGGGTCCGCACGCTTAACGTTGCGATGACAGTTTTATTAAGAGTTTATAAGTTTTGATGTACCGAAGGTTGTTCGGAGTCCCGGATGTGATCACGGACATGACGAGGAGTCTCGAAATGGTCGAGACATAAAGATTGATATATTGGAAGCCTATATATGGATATCGGAATGGTTCCGAGTGAAATCGGGATTTTACCGGAACACCGAGGGGTTACCGGAACCCTCCCGGGGGTTAATGGGCCTTAGTGGGCCATGAGGGAGAAGAGGAGGGCCGGCCAGGGAAGGCCGCGCGCCCCCTCGCCCCCTAGTCCGAATAGGACAAGGAGGAGGGGGGGCGCCCCCCTTTCCTCTTTCCCCTCCCTCCTCTCCTTCTCCACCAAGGCAAGAGGGGGGAGTCCTACTCCCGATGGGAGTAGGACTCCTCCAGGCGCACCCCTAGGGGGCCGGCCGCACCTCCCCCCTCCCTCCTATATATACGGGGGCAAGGGGGCACCCTAGGACACACAAGTTGATCTACGTGATCGTTCCTTAGCCATGTGCGGTGCCCCCCTCCACCATATTCCACCTCGGTCATATCGTCGCGGAGTTTAAGCGAAGCCCTGCGCCGGTAGAACATCATCATCGTCACCATGCCGTCGTGCTGATGAAACTCATCCCCGACACTTTGCTGGATCGGAGTCCGGCGATCGTCGTCGAGCTGAACGTGTGCTGAACTCGGAGGTGCCGTACGTTCGGTACTTGGATCGGTCGGATCGTGAAGACGTACGACTACATCAAACGCGTTGTCATAACGCTTCCGCTTACGGTCTACGAGGGTACGTGGACATTACCCTCGCCTCTTGTTCCTATGCATCACCATGATCTTGCGTGTGCGTAGTTTTTTTTTTAAATTACTACGTTCCCCAACAGTGGCATCCGAGCCAGGTTTTATGCGTAGATGTCATATGCACGAGTAGAACACAAGTGAGTTGTGGGCGATACAAGTCATACTGCTTACCAGCATGTCATACTTTGGCTAAGCGGTATTGTGAGATGAAGCGGCCCGGACCGACATTACGCGTACGCTTACGCGAGACTGGTTTCACCGTTACGAGCACTCGTGCTTAAAGGTGACTGGCGGGTGTCTTTTTCTCTCACTTTAGCTGAACCGAGTGTGGCTACGTCCGGTCCTTGCGAAGGTTAAAACAACATTAACTTGACGAACTATCGTTGTGGTTTTAATGTGTAGGTAAGAACGGTTCTTGCTAAGCCCGTAGCAGCCACGTAAAATTTGCAACAACAAAGTAGAGGACGTCTAACTTGTTTTTGCAGGGCATGTTGTGATGTGATATGGTCAAGACGTGATGCTATATTTTATTGTATGAGATGATCATGTTTTGTAACCGAAGTTATCGGCAACTGGCAGGAGCCATATGGTTGTCGCTTTATTGTATGAAATGCAAACGTCCTGTAATTGCTTTACTTTATCACTAAGCGGTAGCGATAGTCGTAGAAGCAATAGATAGCATAACGACAACGATGCTACGATGGAGATCAAGGTGTCGCGTCGGTGACGATGGTGATCAAGACGGTGCTTCGAAGATGGAGATCACAAGCACAAGATGATGATGGCCATATCATATCACTTATATTGATTGCATGTGATGTTTATCCTTTATGCATCTTATCTTGCTTTGATTGACGGTAGCATTTTAAGATGATCTCTCACTAAATTATCAAGAAGTGTTCTCCCCGAGTATGCACCATTGCGAAAGTTCTTCGTGCTGAGACACCATGTGATGATCGGGTGTGATAGGCCCTACGTTCAAATACAATGGGTGCAAAATAGTTGCACATGCGGAATACTCAGGTTAAACTTGACGAGCCTAGCATATAACAGATATGGCCTCGGAGCACGGAGACCGAAAGGTCGAGCGTGAATCATATAGTAGATATGATCAACATATTGATGTTCACCGTTGAAACTACTCCATCTCACGTGATGATCGGACATGATGTAGTTGATATGGATCACGTAATCACTCAGAGGATTAGAGGGATATCTATCTAAGTGGGAGTTCTTAAGTAATATGATTAATTGAACTTAAATTTATCATGAACTTAGTCCTGGTAGTATTTTGCAAATTATGTTGTAGATCAATAGCTTGTGTTGTTGCTTTCATATGTTTATTTTGATATGT
Organism: Triticum aestivum; assembly: GCF_018294505.1. NCBI lineage: Eukaryota > Viridiplantae > Streptophyta > Magnoliopsida > Poales > Poaceae > Triticum > Triticum aestivum. The sequence goes on from NC_057803.1 coordinate 748,265,281, forward strand.
TCCTAGAGAAAATTGTGTTGAAAGATGTTAGTAGCAATGATGCGGATTGGATCCGTGATCTGAGGTTTATCCTCATTGCTGCACAGAAGAATTATGTCCTTAATGCACCGCTAGGTGACAGACCTATTGCAGGAGCAGATGCAGACGTTATGAACGTTTGGCTAGCTCAATATGATGACTACTTGATAGTTTAGTGCACCATGCTTAACGGCTTAGAATCGGGACTTCAAAGACGTTTTGAACGTCATGGACCATATGAGATGTTCCAGGAGTTGAAGTTAATATTTCAAGAAAATACCCGAGTTGAAAGATATGAAGTCTCCAACAAGTTCTATGGCTAAAAGATGGAGGAGAATTGCTCAACTAGTGAGCAAGTGCTTAGATTGTCTGAGTAATACAATCGCTTGAATCAAGTGGGAGTTAATCTTCCAGATAAGATAGTGATTGGCAGAGTTCTCTAGTCACCATCACCAAGTTACTGGAACTTCGTGATGAACTATAATGCAAGGGATGACGAAAACGATTCCCGAGCTCTTCGTGATGCTGAAATCAACGAAGGTAGAAATCTAGAAAGAGCATCAAGTGTTGATGATTGACAAGATCACTAGTTTCAAGAAAAAGGCAAAGGGAAAGAAAGGGAACTTCAAGTAGAATGACAAGCAAGTTGTCAGTCCCACGAAGAAGCCCAAAGCTGGACCAAAGCCTGAAACTGAGTGCTTACACTGCAAAGGAAATGGTCACTGGAAGCGGAAATGCCCCGAATATTTGGTGGATAAGAAGGATGGCAAAGTGAACAAGGGTATATTTTGATATACAGGTTATTGATGTGTACCTTACTAGTGTTTATAGTAGCCCCTGAGTATTTGATACTTGTTCGGTTGCTAAAAATTAGTAACTCGAAACAGGAGTTACATAATAAACAGAGACTAGTTGAGGGGAAGTGACGATGAGGGTTGGAAGTAGTTCCAAGATTGATATGATCATGATCACACACTCCCTATACTTTCGAGATTAGTGTTAAACCTAAATAAATGTTATTTGGCGTTTGCATTGAGCATGAATATGATTTGATCATGTTTATTGCGATATGGTTATTCATTTAAAGTCAGAGAATAATTTTTATTCTGTTTACATGAATAAGACCTTCAATGGTCATACACCCAATGAAAATAGTTTGTTGGATCTCGATCGTAGTGATACACATATTCATAATATTGATGCCAAAAGATGCAAAGTTAATAATGATAGTGCAACTTATTTGTGGCACTGCCGTTTGGGTCATATCGGTGGAAAGCGCATGAAGAAACTCCATAAAGATGGATTTTCGGAATCACTTGGTTATGAATCATTTGATGTTTGCGAACCGTGCCTTTTGGGCAAGATGACTAAAACTCCGTTCTCCAGAACAATGGAACGAGCTACTGACTTGTTGGAAATAATACATATCGATGTATGCGATCCAATGAGTGTTGATGCTCGTGGCAAGTATCATTATTTTCTGACCTTCACAGATGATTTGAGCAGATATGGGTATATCTACTTAATGAAGCACAAGTCTGAAACATTTGAAAAGTTCAAAGATTTTCAGAGTGAAGTGGAGAATCATCGTAACAAGAAAATAAAGTTTCTGCGATTTGATCGCGGAGACAAATATTTGAGTTACGAGTTTGGTCTTCAATTAAAACAATGTGAAATAGTTTCGCAACTCACGCCACCTGGAACACCACAATGTAATGGTGTGTCCGAACGTCATAATCGTACTTTACTGGATATAGTGCAATCTATGATGTCTCTTATCGATTTACCACTATCGTTTTGGGGTTATGCATTAAAGACAACTACATTCACTTTAAATAGGGCACCATCAAAATCCGTTGAGACAACGCCTTATGAACTGTGGTTTGGCAAGAAACCAAAGTTGTCGTTTGTTAAAAGTTTGGGGCTGCGATGCTTATGTGGAAAAATTTCAACCTGATAAGCTCGGACCCAAATCGGAGAAGTGCATCTTCATAGAATACCCAAAGGTAACTATTCGGTACACCGTCTATCACAGATCCTAAGGCAAGTTATTCGTTGCTAAGATGGATCCTTTCTAGAGAAGAAGTTTCTCTCGAAAGAAGTGAGTGGGAGGAAAGTAAGAGCTTGATAAGGTAATTTGTACCTTCTCCCGAATTGGAAAGTAGTTCATCACAGAAATCAGTTCCAGTGATTCCTACACCAATTAGTGAGGAAGCTAATGATGATGATCATGAAACTTCAGATCAAGTTACTACAAAAACCTCGTAGGTCTACCAGAATAAGATCCGCACCAGAGTGGTACGGTAATCATGTTCTGGAAGTCATGTTACTATACCATGATGAACCTACGAACTATGAGGAAGCGATGATGAGCCCAGATTCCACGAAATGGCTTGAGGCCATAAAATCTGAAATATGATCCATGTATGAGAACAAAGTATGGACTTTGATTGACTTTCTCGATGATCAGCAAGCCATGTTAAATAAATGGATCTTCAAGAGGAAGACAGACACTGATAGTAGTGTTACTATCTACTAAGCTCGACTTGTTGCGAAAGGTTTTTGACAAGTTCAAGGTGTTGAATACGATGAGATTTTATCACTCGTATCGATGCTTAAGTCTGTCTGAATCATGTTAGCAATTGCCACTTTTTATGAAATCTGGCAAATGGATGTCAAAACTGCATTCCTTAATGGATTTATTAAAGAAGAATTGTATATGATGCAACCAGAAAGTTTTTGTCAATCCTAAAGATGCTAACAAAGTGTGCAAGCTCCAGCAATCCATCAATGGACTGGTGCAAGCATATCGGAGTTGGAATATACGCTTTGATGAGTTGATCAAAGCATATTGTTTTATACAGACTTTTGGAAAGACCTGTATTTACAAGAAAGTGAGTGGGAGCACTACAATATTTCTGATAAGTATATGTGAATGACATATTATTAATTGCAAATGATGTATAATTTTCTGGAAAGCATAAAGGAGTGTTTGAAAGAAGTTTTTCAAAGAAAGACCTCGGTGAAGTTGCTTACACATTGAGCATCAAGATCTATATAGATAGATCAAGACGCTTGATAAGTTTTTCAATGAGTACATACCTTGATAAATTTTTTGAAGTAGTTCAAAATGGAACAGTCAAAGAAAGAATTCTTGCCTGTGTTGCAAGGTGTGAAGTTGAGTAAGACTCAAAACCCGACTATGGCAGAAAATAGAAAGAGAATGAAAAGTCATTCCCTATGCCTCAGTCATAGGTTCTATAAAGTATGCTATGCTGTGAACCAGACCTATTGTATACCTTGCTCTGTGTTTGGCAAAGGAATACAATTTTGATCTAATAGTAGATCACTGGACAGCGGTCAAGAATATCCTTAGTGAGGACCAAGGAAATACTTCTCGATTATGGAGGTGATAAAAGAGCCCGTCGTAAAAAGTTACATCGGTGCAAGCTTTTACACCGATCCAGATGAGTCGAAGTCTCAATCTGGATACATATTCAAAGTGGGAGCAATTAGCTAGAGTAGCTCCATGCAGAGCATTGTAGACATAGAATATTTGCAAAATACATACGGCTCTGAATGTGACAGACCCGTAGACTAAACTTCTCTCACGAGCAAAACATGATCATACCTTAGTACTCTTTGGGTGTTAATCACATAGCGATGTGAACTAGATTATTGACTCTAGTAAACCCTTTGGGTGTTGATCACATGACGATGTGAACTGTGGGTGTTAATCATATACAGATATGAATATTGGTGTTAAATCACATGATGATGTGAACTAGATTATTGACTCTAGTGCAAGTGGGAGACTGAAGGAAATATGCCCTAGAGGCAATAATAAAGTTATTATTTATTTCCTTATATCATGATAAATGTTTATTATTCATGCTAGAATTGTATAAACCGGAAACATAATACATGTGTGAATACATAGACAAACATAGTGTCACTAGTATGCCTCTACTTGACTAGCTCGTTTATCAAAGATGGTTATGTTTCCTAGCCATGGGCAATAGAGTTGTCATTTGATTAACGGGATCACATCATTGGGAGAATGATGTGATTGACTTGACCCATTCCGTTAGCCTAGCACTTGATCGTTTAGTATATTGCTATTGCCTTCTTCATGACTTATACATGTTCCTGTAACTATGTGATTATGCAACTCCCGTTTACCGGAGGAACACTTTGGGTGCTACCAAACGTCACAACGTAACTGGGTGATTATAAAGGAGTACTACAGGTGTCTCCAAAGGTACATGTTGGGTTGGCATATTTCGAGATTAGGTTTTGTCACTCCGATTGTCGGAGAGGTATCTCTGGGCCCTCTCAGTAATGCACATCACTATAAGCCTTGCAAGCAATGTAGCTAATGAGTTAGTTACGGAATGATGCATTACGTAACGAGTAAAGAGACTTGACAGTAACGAGATTGAACTAGGTATTGGATACCGACGATCGAATCTTGGGCAAGTAACATACCGATGACAAAGGGAACAACGTATTTTGTTATGCGGTTTGACCAATAAAGATCTTCGCAGAATATGTAGGAGCCAATATGAGCATCCAGGTTCCGCTATTGGTTATTGACCGAGAATAGTTCTAGGTCATGTCTACATAGTTCTCGAACCCGTAGGGTCCGCATGCTTAACGTTGCGATGACAGTTTTATTATGAGTATATAAGTTTTGATGTACCGAAGGTTGTTCGGAGTCCCAGATGTGATCACGGACATGACGAGGAGTCTCTAAATGGTCGAGACATAAAGATTGATATATTGGAAACCTATATTTGGATATCGGAATGGTTCCGGGTGAAATCGGGATTTTACCGGAACACCGGGGGGTTACCGGAACCCTCCCGAGGGTTAATGGGCCTTAGTGGGCCATGAGGGAGAAGAGGAGGGCCGGCCAGGGCAGGCCGCGCCCCCCTCCCCCTAGTCCGAATAGGACAAGGAGGGGGGGGCGCGGCGCCCCCCTTTCCTCTTTCCCCTCCCCCCTTTCCTTCTCCACCAAGGCAAGAGGGGGGAGTCCTACTCCCGATGGGAGTAGGACTCCTCCAGGTGCACCCCTAGGGGGCCGGCCGCACCTCCCCCCTCAATCCTTTATATACGGGGGCAAGGGGGCACCCTAGGACACACAAGTTAATCTACGTGATCGTTCCTTAGCCGTGTGCGGTGACCCCTCCACCATATTCCACCTCGGTCATATCGTCGCGGAGTTTAGGCGAAGCCCTGCGCCGGTAGAACATCATCATTGTCACCACGCCGTCGTGCTGATGAAACTCATCCCCGACACTTTGCTGGATCGGAGTCCGGGGATCGTCATCAATCTGAACGTGTGCTAAACTCGGAGGTGCCGTACGTTCGGTACTTGGATCGGTCGGATCGTCAAGACGTACGACTACATCAACCGCGTTGTCATAACGCTTCCGCTTACGGTCTACGAGGGTAGGTGGTCATTACTCTCCCCTCTCGTTGCTATGCATCACCATGATCTTGCGTGAGCGTAGGATTTTTTTTGAAATTACTATGTTCCCCAACACGTATGCGTGAGTAGGCATTCGAGACCCTGCCCGTATGTACGTATGTGGCCGTATTTTCTTTCTTGCACCCTCGCCGCTGTACGTACGTGTACGTGCGCGCCTGCGAAGATGTAGCTGGTGGGTCCGAGCAGTCAGGGGGGCGAATCATTTTTTTTGCCCGGACGCACTTCCTTGCGTGCGAAGATGTAGCTGGTGGGTCCCAGCAGTCAGGGGGAATTATTTTGCGCGTAATAAGGAGGCACTTCCTTGCGGCCGCCGTGGACCCAGCTGTCAGCCTCTCCACACACAGTACTCTTCCGATGGAAGTCGGTCATTGACCACATTGACCATGCTGCACCGAGAGCACCACGGCGGTGGACGACGGCGAGGCCTAGGAAGGGGACGACGCGGAGCCGGGGAAGACACAACAGTGGATGCCCACGCGAAGAGGAGTACGAGGGTGAGGCTGCCGTCGCCACAAAATAACAGGGGGTGTGGGTGAGTAGAGGGATGGCCTGGCCAGCGGTGGGAGTAGTAGGGGCGGTGAGGCCTCCGTGGCATCACAACCGGCCACGGGAGGCAGGAGGACGCGGCACGACCGACGCTACTTGGGGCGGCAGGAGCACGAAGACCAGAGGTTCAAGAAGCACTACGGCCGTTGGATGGACATCGTACAGTCACTAGAGCTAGAGTCGTTCATATTGACTAAGTTGACAAAGCCCTCCATCCCCATAAACTTAGTAGGCCCACAAGTCAGCCTCCCACCAAGGTGAGTCCCAGCTAGCAGGGGGAGTATTCATTTTTTTGTGCGTAATAAGGAGGCATTTCCGGTGGGTCCGAGCTGACAGCGGGGGGAACTTTTTTTCGCGAAATACAGAGACCCTTCCGGTGGGTCCCAGCTATCAGGTGGAGGAATCATTATTTTGCGCGTAATAAGGAGGCATTTTCCTGTGTGGGCCCCTACTGTCAGCCTCTTCCGATGGTTGTTGTTTTTTGACCATGTTGACCTCACCACGCCGAGAGCACAAACGCGGTGGACGAGGGCAGGGCCCAGGAAGAGAACCACCCGGAGCCGGCGAAGCCACCGCAACGGATGCCCACGCTGAGGGGAGAATGAGCGCTGACTGGTCGGCTGCGGGGTGAGGCTGACATCGCCGGAAAATAACAGGATGTGTCGGTGGTTAGAGGGATGGCCTGGCAGCAGCACAGCCAGCCACGGGAGGAGGGAGCAGGCAGTCCCGCCGGCGCTGGTTTTGGTGGTTGGAGCAGGAAGATCAGAGATTGAAGAAGCACGGCGGCCGTTGGATGGACATCCAACAGTCACTGCTGTGTGTTGACTAAGTTGACAAAGCCTTGCGTACGCGTCAAAAAAAATTTAGGACAGCGTCATCGTCAACCTAGTAGGCCCAGAAGTCAGCCTCCAAATCTGTGGAAAACAGCATACAGCCCATTAGCCATTATTTTCAATAATTTACAGCCCATTTGCTAATTCTTAAGGATATTTGAAGCTCATATTCTTTTTATTAGCATTACAGACCATATATTCTGGGCACTGCTAAAAAATTCAACGAAATTTTGCATATTTCGGTGGGGTCCGAACTCTTTTAATCACGAAATTTCGAGTCACGTTAAAAATAGTTTTCAAAAAATTATATCAAAATAAAATTCAAAAAACAATTCTCCGCAAAAAAATGAATGAAATTTAGAATCTTAACTAGCAAGATGCCCGTTCGTTGCACGGAACATGAAGATGCATTTGTATGAGTAGTTTATCTTGTGGGTGAAAAGATGATATTTTAATGTAATTGCCAGTTGGCTTTGGTTTTTATAAGAGTAGAGAGTAGAGAAATCCTGAAAAAAATGATATTTTAATGCAATTGCCGGTTGGCTTTGGTTTAAAAATTTACAGCCCATTTCTTACAACTTATAGCCCGTTTTCTGGGGAAGCCCATTTCTTATCCCTCCTCGTCTTGAAAGATTTGCAGCCCAGCAGGGCTGAGAAAAGCAAGTAGGCCTCGGTTTTGGTATTCTCCAAAAAAAGAACTGGGCTAGCCAATTTCAGAAAGAAAAAATATCAACTGGGCTCGTCATGTGCTTAATAAAAGCGTAAGCGTGGGCTAGACGGGCCACAGCCCCCGCACAGCGCGCAGTTGAGCTCCGTCTCTGAAACTGAAAAACAACTGGGCGAGCTGCTGGGTCCCTGGTGTTATCCGCTCATTGTGTAATTTCTCGTTTATTGACTACATTGACAATGGTGTGGAACCTAGTTCTCAAACAATTAGGAGGAAGTATTGTTTTGGCTTGTAATAACGAGGCACCTGCTTGCGAAATGCAATGACCCTGGTGGGTCCCTACTGTCAGCCTCTCCACGTACAGTCATCTCCTGATTCCTCTTGGTTGTTGACCATGTTGACAACACCAGACGGCGGCGAGCACAGCGAGCTAACCAAGGCGGAGAATGACGGCAAGGCCTTGGACGGGAACGAACAACAGCCATGAAAGATGCGGTAGTGTAGTGGTAGGTCGAGGGGAGTACGAGGGCAACAACATGCAAGTCAAGCATACAAATGGTACAAAAAGCCCAAGGATTAATTGTTCATCAAATTTTTAGACAAAACCCAGATTGAACATGACAGTAACATCTAACCCAACCACTCTTTTTTGCAGTCACAAACAAATGGATCGGTCTGATCCATAAAATCAACATCCTATGCAAAAAAATTATTTTAGGATGTCTACAACTTGTTGTAAATAGAAGCCGAGCACGTTTAGAAGCCCATTTGTCCACCTGAAACTTCTTTTTTTTGCTGTTTAACATGTTCGTCCGTGAGAAATCTCTTGCTGTAAAAATTAAGCCTCATGGACAATAGTAACCTCGCATTCAACAGGAAGAATGTGACAAAGCTTCTGTTTGCCTGGTTGGATGCATATCGTCCCATCGTTATTGTCCTCAAACGAATGTCATGAGAACTGAGAAAATCCTTGTGCTTATTACGCCAACGATTGGTTATATGTTTTTCTCCATGTGGTTCTGCCTAAGTAGACATGAAGATTGAAAACAGTTAAGGTCTGAAAAAAGAGTATGTCGAAAGAACGACAGCTGAACAGTTAATTCTAGTACAATATATACGGGCTTTCAATGTGGATGAAATCATCACCTCTATGTATAAATTCTCCAGAGATCGAAAGCATCGCAGCAAGCCAATAATTATGTCCAGATCAAAACTATACATTCTGATATATATGATCTTGACAGAATCTGGCATCATTGATAGGCTATCAATGGACGGACTCTTCATTGAGCATATAACATAATATTAGTACCCAAAGTGTACTCCAAGATGATATAAAACTTATGCGCACAAATGAAAAATGCAGCATATGATTACAAATGTGTAGATGATAATATATGGTACCTGAAAAGGTGAGGAGCCAAACACCAACTCCTTGTGATTATTAAACGGGTCATGAATTACACCCAAGGTCTCTAGTTTGGGTGCAGAGAGGACAGTTATTTCTGAAGGTTTATAACAATTATCAAGGAGCAACCTTTCAAGTGAAGGGGCATCTTCGATGATGAGCTGTTGTCCTTCAAAACAAATTCCAATGCTTTTAAGGTGAGGCGACTTTATTTGGAGACAACTGATACCGATTTCTATTCCCAAAACAATCAGCAAGCGCTCCAGGGCAGGGCAACTGGAGTGGATGATGCTGTGCAGTGAGGCCTCCGACAGATAAACCACCACAAGCGAAAGTTTTTTTAGCAGTGGGAGTCGAAGCATTTGTACCAGATCGTCTGGTAGATGGCACCGGGCGAAGGTGGCGGTGTGGAGAGAGGAGGAAAACCGCGAGATGGACAACGGTGGTGTGGGCACGAATTCTTGGTATGTTCGTGGTATGAAACTTTCGTGGTAATGGTAGAACTCAAACTGCTGGAGTTTTCCGAATTCAGGGGATGTCAGCCAAGCGTCCACCTTGCCGGGTATGGACAGCAGGTAGCTTGTCGGGATGCAGAGGCATTGAACGGGGCCCTGCTGGTGAGAAGAGACGATGGCTCTGATGAGATCAAATTCAGGAAGGACAGATATCTGACGACAGTCGAGATTGAGGGGCGCGGTGCGCCATAGAGGGCGCCACCGAGTTGAGAGGACTTGTGTGCGGCAGCAATCCTTGGTGGGGAGAAGCGAGATGATCTCCTCAAGGATGACGTCCGGGAGATCGCTGATGCGGTCCACCGGAGATTCTACCGGTTCCTCAGATCCGGGTGGGGGGGGGGCTCGCCGCTTCTCCCCGCGCTACCGGGTGCGGGATCTACAACCGGCGTCGCCGCTGGCGGGAGCCTCATCTTCTTGGCGCTGGGGCCAGCCGACTCCATTTTCCTTGTGGGCGTCGCGCCGAGCTCACGGGTTTGAGCAGAGTAGCCAGAGACGAGCCTAGTGGCAGTGCGAGTGGGGAAGAAGGAGGGCTGGGGATTTCTGTAGGAGTGGAAGAAGAGGAGCAGGCGTTTTCTGTACGAGTGAGGAAGAAGGTGAGCGGGGTTTTCTGGACGAGTGAGGAAGATTGGGGAGCGGGGGGAATTGGGTGGGGAGACGGAAGCGGGAGAGCGAGCTGTTCGTGTTTATAAGGCACGCTGCACTAACTACTCGCTTTTTCCCAAGAACCGCTCTCTTCTTTTGCGTTGCTGCATGACTGGCCATGCATGCAGGATGCATGTGCCCGCCGGCCACTGCATGCGCCTGGTTTGTTACTAGGCCTATTTAATAGGGTGGTTATGGAGTAAATTAAGGAGATTTATTTTCTCTGTGTGCATCCACCAAATTAGAGGATGCGGTACTGGATGCAGACACTCACATTAAACTAACATTCAGAAGAACAAAAGTTCAGCATGTCTATGCATCTCAATGATTCACCATACTATAACCAATATACAAAACTGTGAGAAGGTGTGGAAATAAAGAAAATCGGTCGATGCTTCTCTGAGCAAAGGGCCTCCCTGCGCACGCATTAATTTCCTGGGCATGCTTGTTTCTTCTCAATGTTGCGAGCACTTTGAGCATGTTGGCAACTCCACAGCTATCTAGCTGCCTCATCTTGCAATTGATGCTGACACATTTGCAGCAAACACATGAGGCAATAGAGATGACTCAACATGGGTCCATATTGTGCAGTTCCCCTGATATCCTATTCATTGTCCTGAATCTGAAAAGATAGGAAAACAGTAGCTATACTTAAACGGTGTTGCAAAACAGTAGCACATATCAATAGCTCGGCATGACAAAACACGATCATCTGGACGAAGGGGATACTGACCTGCCTGAGGAAGATTACATATAATTTCATAAGTCCTTGGTTGATTTCCACCTTCGGCTGCACTGCTTGTTTGCTCCTCCAGACATGACAGGATCGTTCCGCACTGCATTCAGCAAGTCAACGTACGAATAAGCTAATTTCATCTTGCGGTGGTCATTGTACCTAGTTACGAATGTAGGAATACCTGGAGCACCATGAGGTTAGCTGACAGCAGGTAGATGCAGCCATATAAATTTTGTGCGGTGCTACCAAAATTGAGGTTTGTATCCCTTCCCGTTATGAGAATTCTTCTTGAAGTTGGTAGAATGTGACGGCTTGTTCTTTGCATCAAACTTGCCTTTCCCCTGAGATTTGTTCTTGTTGTTTTGGGGCTGGTTGGGCTGGAAGTTCTTCTCGTGTACCATGTGGGCACTAGAAGCTCCCTCGGCGACCCGAGCACGTGTGTCTTTTGCTCTCGCCTTCTCCTCAAAATCAAGAGTGCTAATGAGATCCAAAACAGAAAACTCATGTCTCTTGTTTTTCAGAGAAGTAGCAAAATCGTTCCACGAAGGTGGAAGCTTGGCAATGATGGTCCCAGCAACAAATTTGTCCGGCAACACACACTTAAAGTACTCAAGTTCCTTAGAGAGTGACTGTATCTCATGAGTCTGCTGAACAACAGAGCGCTCATCAGTCATCTTGTAGTCACAGAATTGCTCCATGACGTACAACTCATTGCCAGCGCCCGAGGGCCCAAACGTGGCCTCGAGCGCAGCCCACATGTCTTTGCCGCTGTCAAACAACATATACGAATCCACAATGGAATCGTCAAGAACACTCAGCAGGGCGGCTTTGAAGAGGGTATCCATGTTCTGAAAAGCTTCCTGCTGTGTAGGATTAAGATCGCCCTCAGGCTTACCCTTAGTGGCGTCATAGCAGCACATGATCTGAAACCAATATACTGCTCTTGTGCGCCACCTTTTATATTGCACCCCCTTAAAAGTAGGCGGCTTCAAAAGCGCAGCAAAACAACTCGGAGTAAATTGCCTGTGATCAGGTTTTTGGATTGGATTGTTGAATATATGAGCAATTTAGTATGAGATTTAATCCGAATCAGCAGTAAATAGATCATGACGACAATTGCAAACATCAAAGTAATGATGCGGACTAAACCAGGAGGACAGAATCACATACTGTACAGCGGGAGCAGAACCGATGTGGTTGATGTTGTCACTCATGTCGTTGATGAAGAGGTTACCGAGGTCGGGGAAGAAGGCTGTCGTTGAGGAAGTCGTCGCTGGCAGCAGTCACAGGAGTGTGCTCCCCAAAAACCTGATCGCCCCTCTCCCGTACAGGATCACGAAAGGCGGGGTTCGGAGGACTGCTGTCCCTTCTCGCGGTGCACGCCGGAAGGAGGGCTGGAGAAGAATTGCGTGGCGGCGCTAAGATCTGGAACGGTGCGAAACCATATGATACAGCGGCGGCTAGGGTAGAGCATGTCAGGTCGGAGTATAATAGTAGGCCTTTGGCCCCCAAACCCCACGTCCAAGTCAATAATAGCTCAAAAAAAGTCAATAATAGCCCCACCAAGGTTTGTCTCAAAAAAACCGGAGTAATTAAGGCGTCCGTTAGTCCCTTTAGTATAAATACAATATCATTAATAATGGCCCCACCTTTTGTCTCACAAAGTAGAGTATGTTGGAGTACAACCGGCTACACGTTTACAATCCGCTTCTCTCTCTCTCTCTCTCCTTCAACTAAGCACAAATACTATATTTAAATCCTTATAGCCTGCTTATGTCATCTAATTATAGTAGTACTTGCTCTAAAAGTTACTATCCACTGTGTAGTCTGAAATGCCGGGCGTGCAGCGGGCGGTGCCCTCGGTCGGCGCGCCGCTTCAACGGCGGAAGCAGTGAGAGGTCGCGTCGCCCTGACTTGCCATCAATGTGGAGCGGCGGGCTCAGCTGGCGCCGGGCGGGAAGCGCGCGCGGAGGGGGGAGGGGTTTTTGTTGGGCCAAGAAGGTGAGAAGCCAACTTGGGATCGGTCCGGACGGGGAAATATCATGTGCTCCCATACTCTGCATATGACACTAGTGTATGTTACTACTCCCTCCTTTCCGGTTTATAGAGATGTTTAGAGTAACATAGTAATATGTTACAGTACAAGTTACTCCCCACTATGACCAGCCTTGGCCTCTCCCAGTGCTCCACCATGTATAGCTGCTAAGCCTGCCACGTAGGCATAAAATATGATGTGGCACCAATAAACTAAGCACCTATGCATTGAACACTTGAGTTACTAAGCCATTTAATGCACTTAGCACCTCATCTAAAGAGCATTAATAGTATAGCCAGCTGCTGGCTATAAGCCTACAGCCCATCTTATAGTCAACATGTACTACAAAGTGCCTAGGAGCACGTGCTAGAGCTGGCTCTTCACGAAGAGCCCGCTTACCTTCTCTCTCCTCTTCTCTTTCCTCCAACTAAGCAGAAATATACTACTGTTTATTCCTTATAGCCCGCTGACTCAGCTCTATTGTACTTGCTCTAAGCACATCTAAGCACTTGCTAGCACCCCCTTGACCGTGGACCTTGACGGTGTACGTCACCTTGTGTCTCATAATTTTCCTCGTCATCATCTGAGTCCTAGAAGATCTCACCCACATCATCATTAGCATGCAGCCGCCTTGATAGACAACGTGCGCAGAAGGAGTAGAGGCGACTGGGGACGCACCACCACCACGTCGTGGGCACTCCGTATGTGCTCGTGTGCGTGCAGCGTGCGTGTTTTTCCATCGGTGCTAGCTCTAAGGCCGAGGCTGCGGTCGTCTTCGTCTCCGACTAGTAGTTGAGCAACGACGGCAAAGAGGTGCTGCAAGAGATGCGTATGCGCCGTTGCGTGCGAGCTTCGCCGTAGCACGACGAACCGGACGTCGCCGCGGATGGCGCACGCCTCCATGCAGCCGAGTGTGTGCGCATGCATGTGTTATTCACGTGCATTCTGCGGCCGAGCGTGTGTGCATGCACGTCTTGTGTACGTGCGTTGTGTGCTCCATGCTGTGCGCGTATGTGCATGAGTTGGATCGGATGGAGTTAGTGCGTTCGCTTGTGTACATATTTTAGAGTGTAGATTCACTCATTTTGTTTCGTATGTAGTCCCTTATTGAAATATCTAAAAAGACTTATATTTGGGAACGGAGGGAGTATAAAACATCTTCAACTTAGCATCCTGATGTACCGTTTCTAGTGGTTAGCGAAAAGTTCATGTTCTTTTAGTTGTTTATAGGTGGGCAGGCGGCAAAAAACAGGGGAAAACGCGCAAGGTTCCTTGCAGACGCTCCACCGCGAGGTTCCTTGCTCCTCCTCGGTCGTCGGGAATCTATGCTCTTCAACTCTTTTCTTTTACGTGAGCTTTGTTCATCCTTTTCCCAACACGCGAGACATCTAGCATCAAGGTGCACGTGTCATGCAAGAAAATGGAGATAATCAGATAAGCAGTGCGTAAGTGAGTCGTGCGGGGGGGGGAAGCGGGGGGAAACCCTTTTCCGTAAGTGAGTCGTGCACTTCGATGGCACCTACGCAATATTTTTTCTCCTCGATGGCACGTGAATGGCACGTGAATAGTGCACGTACTCAACGACGGAGCACGGGATGGTAGCAATGACATGGTCAGCCCTTTTTTGGAGAGAGTACGTACTACTAGTAAATAACTTTGATGTGTCCCGTCAACTCGCAGAACGACGAGAAGCTTGATTACGCCTTCTCCCTCGCCAACGCGTGCGCGGTGGCTCGCAGCACGAGGAGAAACTTTTGCTTACAAGCGGTGGACGTGCAGCAGTTCATTTGGTGTCAGATTGCCAGAAGCACTACTGTAGAACCATCGACTTCCGGAAGAGGCGAAGAGCCAAGCGCAAGGTGACCTACTAACCTTAGGCTAGGCGTAGTGGGAGTAACATAAGTAGAGGTACCTCCTTTTTTTATTCTAGAAACAACCACACACGAATATCAAGGTGCTGGTTACGTAGAACAAATTTCCTGCAGTCCGTGCTCAGCACTCCTCTATCTCTCTTCTCAGCCAGCCAGCGGACGCGCGGAGCCCATCGTCTGTTTGCTCACATGCGGTCCCACATGTCAGTGAAAACGCAAGCGGACCCACTGAACCTGCACATCTTTCACCTCGACGTGCTGGTGATGAAAAACAAATCCAAGAAAGATCTTCGGTGGCCGCTTTTGGAGTTACTCAAGAGTAGTAAGATTCTATTTACAGTTTAACCCAAGATGCACATCTCGTGGCTTCAACTTATCAACTACCACTCTATTTTCTTTCATGACACGACCTGGATGCTGGATGTCCCACGTGTCGGCAAAAGGAGGAAGAACCCGACCAAATCTTCGGTTGTGCTCTCGGATTAGACTAGTTGTGCTAACTTAAAAAATTTATTGTGTACTCCCTCCGTTCCAAAATACTTGACTTCCATTTGTCCAAAAATGGATGTGCCTATATACTAAAACATGTCTAGATACATATATATTTTTACAAATAGTAGAACGGAGGGAGTAGAATGGATGCAAGTTTTTGTATTGGGAAGAAGAGTACATCCATATATTGATAGAGCGTTGGAGTTGGCCTTACAAGTGGGACCGCAGTTGAGGAATCTGACTATCCGCAAACCCCCACCTCGCCCGCCGCGCGATGGCTGAGTTAGAGAAACGATGAGGTTGAAGTGATTACTTTAGCACGGACTCCAAGAAATATGGTGTCAGATGGAATTCGTGCTGGTGGCGTGTGCCGTACTCCTGGACGTGAATGCTTGTTCTGGCCCATGCCACCCTACTACTCCTACTACTTACTAGTACTATATAGTACTACTAGTATCGAGGATTCGAGGTGCTGGTTACGTAGTACAATATGGCTACAGTAAAAACACCCGCACGACGCGCGAAGCATGTGAAGCTAGTACAAATAGTGTACTACTACTGTTAATGATTGGCCTCATCCGATAACCTACTGCAATGCACGTTTCATCGGAATTAGTTGCCAGGTGCCAACGAGTATATGGGCGCTGCTCGTCCTCATGCTCATGATCATCACCATCGTCATCTCCCCCTTGGTTATAAAATTTTTCAAGTATAGGTGGTGGAATTTTCACGGGACCTTGGAAACACAAGAAGAAGGTTAATTAGTAAAGGGAAACTTGCTAACCCGCATGCATGTGGATGAAACAATTATAATTACGGTGGAAGACAAACGTACTGAAATCATAACGATTCCATGCAAAAACAGTGCCAGGAGTGGTGGCAGCAAACACAAGAGGCCCTCGTATTCAATTGCATCACAGTACTCATCCGTGTACAGAAACTGATTTTTGAGCAATGTCCATCGAGTCAAACCAGCAACGGAGGCAACAAGCTTGTCGAAGATAGCAACAACTTCATAGGCCCCATATGGATACTCTAACACAGTTAGAGTTAAAGTTATTTTCTAACCCACTCTAACTCAAATAAACACCTCTTCATCGGGATAGTTGGGTTAGATGAAACTAACCCACTCTAACCCTCCCTGTTTGGATACTTTTGGGTAATTGGAGCCCCCAACTAACCCAAACTAGCTCTAAGCCCATGATCCAAACAGGGCCATAGTTGTTGTAATTCCAAGAGCGGGTGGGAACTCGAGAAATTGCTATCTTCCGTAGAAGACAGTCGCCATGATTGTATTTGAACGTGCGTACAATACCGGTGTGCTCAACCTCTGGGCAGTCTGCTGAGATTTTGGAAGTGGAACCCGGTCACGAGTGTACACATTCACAAGTTCCCACTCGCAGTTGGACCCAATGTAAACAACCCAATCTCCATTTGCGCCTGCCCAGGCCTTGCCCTCAAGCGATGGCATCTTAACATCATACGTATCATTATCAAGTGGCATCAACTTGCACAGGGCGAGGCCTCCGTCGTGACGGCGCCGGTCATCAGGGTCACGGCGAAGAAGATAGGGGAGATCAAACCGTTCCTTGACTCTTGGGTTCCTTGTAATGATGTTATTAGTTGAGTCAAGAATGGGCTTGAACGAACCTGCCATGCTAGCCGAGGTGATGATGTCGCACCGATCAATGAGTTCCTCCACCACGTCATCTTTCAGATCGGGGCAAGAATAACGGGGTCGTTTCCGTCCTGTTCCCTCCATGGAGAAGACGATCGAACAATGGCAGAAGAAAGCGTGAAGGGCTGAAGGAAAATGGAGGAGGGAGAGGAAGAGCGTGCGACATCAGTTCCAAATCGATAGGGAAAGGCGAAGCGTCGGTGGACGGTTGCCAGTTTGCCACGGTTCACGAAGGGGCGCCCCGGCCTACATGTCGGTTCGGAAATTCTCCTACTACTCGCCGTCGTCTCACTGATATGTTGGAACGGGACCACATGTCAACGAAACATGGTGTGTAATTTCTCGTGCAAAATGCGATCTGGCCGCGTTGGCCCGAAGTGCCGCATTAGTTTTTTTTTGAAAGTTTGCCGCATTAGTTATCGACCTTTATTTTTTTAAACATGCAATCTAAATGGATAGCTCCTGTGGTCATCACACCTGAGTGGATATAGTGATGGTTGATTCGCCCGAGCAACTTTACTGTGGGAATATGGGAGTACCAGCGGATTCAAGGAACAGAGAAATGATGGTTGCTTCGTCCGAGCAACTTACTGTGGCGAAGGTGGGGCTCTGTGATTTGACTGCTCACTAGTCATTACTACTGCGGCGCAACGACCGGGGTGAATCTTTCCCTGAAGTTGTGTTGTGCACTCAATATTGCTGCATGGCAGGTGGAGCCAGATGAAGGATGTCCAACATGTCGGCAAAACGAAGTTGAATTGTTTCTGGCATTGCTATCAATCCTTCAGGATTTGTTTATATGTACGCATAATTTTGATGAAATTGTACTGTGATGCTATGAAGGTTTCAACTCTGGTTCCCGTAGGAAAAAAAGGTTTCAACTTAGGATTCATGTGTCTTGCCTCGAGATTATCTCGTTACAACATTCCATCAAATACAAATGAAACTACCATGGCTAATGCATCTCAATGGTTCACAGATCAGCGACAATATTCACATCACAACTGAAGACAAGGTTGTGAGAAGGTGTACAAATAAAGAAAAAAAATATAATTGATCGATGTTGTTCGTAGGCATGGCGCCATTTCCTTGGCACAGTGTTCATTGCTTGGCAGCTAGTTTCACCCAGCTCTGTAGCCAAAAAAGAGGTGTATGAAGGACACCACAATCCGATCATTTTGTGCAGCTCCACTAAAATCGGGCGGACCATCCCTGTTTGCAAAGATATCCAGTCAGTGTGATTACAATAATAGTGGAACTAGATGATGAAACATAACACACATAAATAGAAGCCGATCACCTCTACGATCTCTCTTTAGGACTAACTTCTTGTCGGAGAAGATTAGGCACGGAGTTGGATGAGGAGGATAGCAAAACCAATCTCCCTTTCCGCAGTCCCACAGAAATGTAAAAACGTTGCCCGTGTGACATTTTGGCGGAACTGCACAAAGACACTCTTCAGAAAAGTGATTTGTGCAGTTCACCAAAAGGTCGCAATAGCAACGAGGTGAAAATGGATAGCCCTGTTTGCAAAAGGAGGTCGAAAGGAAACAATTACTGCCCAATAACACGAGTTGAAGACACATACGCCGACAAAAAAGAAGCATGTTCCATGTAAAAAGGGAAAGATAGCACATGGTGGTTTATCAAAAATGGTTTGAGGACGAGATTGCAAGATGGAAAGTACGCCGGCCGAGATACGATTTAAGCAAACAACTAAAGAAGATCCACATGCAGCAACGTGGGAAGATGGGCAGTGGAGCAAGGCCGTAGGAAGTTGTACCTGAGGGTCGTCGGGATGTTACTAGGAGGGCGCTGGCGGCCGGGATCTGCCCATACTGCGGCATCGAGCAAGTGGCGAAGGCCCTACCGCGCCGGAGCTTGGTCAGAGAGAACGGCGGGTACCGCAGATCGGGACGAGCTGCCTCAACGCCGTCGAACGGAGAGACGATGCACATCCTCCCTTTCCGCCGGCGGACGGGATGCGGCCGGATCACTGACCAACGCTGAGAGAGAGAGGCCACGGCGGCCTTGTGTGAGATTGTGTGACGAGACTCACGAGAGACAAACCCATTTTTCCATTTTCCCCACGGCAATCGTTTTCTATTCTAGGCGTGGTACCCGACCCTCCTTCGAGTAAACAACCGCTACACACGTCAAATTATCACGTGGGCTGCCTTTTCGTACAGAAACGAACTCCACCGTGTACCCGCGCGGGTGTGGCCGGGAACGAGACGTGAGTACGTGCGTCCTGCGTGCACTTCTTCTTTAGGTGCAGGTACGTACGTGGGTGGGTGTGAGAGAGATGGTTTGTGCGAAACAGAGGCAATGTGTTGATGATATCTCAATCAGAAAAACGTAACATATGCAATGTGTGTGAAACGGAGTCATGGACGTGAGATATCGATAGAATTGAAAACAGGGATGAAGTGTGTGGCTGCGCGATCGATAAAGAGTGCCATCGAATTTGTGTTTGCCCACGTCAAAGATACAGGGCGGCTGGCCTACTGGAATTTGAGAGGGCAGAGGTGCAGTTCTTCTCCGTGGCATGGATACCTACCTACAACGTTCGACTATCGGTGTGTGTGTGGGGGGGGGGTAGAGACCGGTCGACTAGTATATGTCTGGGGAAGGAGAGAGACCTAGCTATGTATTGAGGGAGATCGATCGACATCCATGGATATGTGTAGCAGAGGAATAAGGTTGGGAAAAAGACAAAGGTAGAGCGTCGGAGGGTTGGTGGTGGAGTGGCGTCTCACAAATGGTGGGAGAGGCCTGCTAGACAAACGGAGGGTATGAGTGCAATATCAATAAGAGAGGGCGGGGGATGTCTGTCTGTCTATGCACGTGCGTGTGAGAGACGGGTCGGGAGGTATTCAAGGATGATGAGGGGAGAAGATATGGTTGTGGTAAGCATGCGTAACTACATAGGAAGATCAACCGTCGTGTGTCCGAGAAAAGGAGAGACATAACTAGCGAGGTAAGTGTATCGGTGCTTGGTGAAAACGAATTATAGTCGACCTGGCTATATGTAGGGAGATCAGTTCATATACACGCCTGCATGTGTTAGAAGCAAATAAGGTCCGGAGAGGCAGACAGGGGGAGAGAGTGTGGCTAGGAGGTGGTGCGAGAGGCCTACCATGTCGAGGGGGGAGGAGTGTGCGAGCATGTGACTAATGAAAAGAGGGGCGGGAGTGTGCACCTGCGTGGAATCGTATTGGACATATGGGGGCATGGACGGTGAGAAGAGAAGAGGGGAAGTATATATGTGTTTGTTGTAGGCACACTTGGCTAGAGAGGTATATCGACCGGTGTGTGCCAGAAAGAAGGAGCCGGGGGCCTACACACACCGCTGGTGGACGACCTAAAGAGAAATAATGAACGTGCGCGATGGAGGGGACGCTAAGGGTGTGTGAGGGGGGCGGGCGTGTGCATGCACGATAGAAAGTTAGCGCTAGCTAGCTACAAATAGAAGAGGATCGTGAAGGTGTAAAAGACGAACAAAGATCATAATTCATTATAAAAAGGTGGATACGGATACTTGAAGAAGATATCATAATGTACAACATTGATTATAATTTGGGCTAATGTGTGGCTTTTGCAACTCAGGTCTAAATACTTGTCATAATGTAGGGGGCGGGGCACTATACTTTGTGTGATAAACACGGTGTACGTATGGAACATGGTTTAGATTATGAATATATAGTTAGTACATCAAATGTACTATTATTTGGAATCAACATCAAGTGTATTCAAAAAATAGAATTCGAGTTCATGTAGTACACATAGTTCATATCTATCTCTATAGTAATCATGTGGTGTGTTATTAAGGTAATACACGAATGATGGTTGAAGTTGGCAACAATCATGATTGTAGATTCTTATTGAAATAGAGAAACGAATTCAAATTTAGTTCGAATTGCAGCGGTAGTATAGACATTTGGAATGCACTAAAATGTTGGTATGAGTAGGTTACATGCATTATACAGCAAAGCGAAAAAAATTAATCGGACATAACATGGATTCATACTCCCTCCTTCCATCTATATAGGGCGTAATGAGATTTTTAAGACCGCCTTTGACTATTGACAAGATTAATAGTACATGACATGCACAATGTGAAAATTATATCATTGAAAGAACCTTTCACAGACGAAGTTAACGGTGTGCTTTGTGTAAGTTGCATGTCATATATCATTGCTCTAATATTTGGTCAAAGTTAGCATCGAAAAACGCATTAGGCCCCATATAGATGGAAGGAGGGAGTAGCTTTGAATAGCATTTGTATAGTAAAACGGGGCAAGACTCTCTCTTTGTGTGGTGTGAATAGTTTTATTTTTTTGTTTTCTTTTTGGTTGAGGGAAGTGCGAATTGATTTGGTACGTACAAGTACAATATTACTACACGTTAGGCTTGTCCCTAAAATTCAACCCGCGTCTTGTTATATCCCGAAAATTCAGATATCGTGCTCCCAAAACTGGCGCCTTCACAACCCGCGCCTTGCTATCCCGAAATTACAACGCGCGCGAAAACTCCCTCCAGCTGCCAAATCCCGACACGCGAAATCCCCCTTCTAACCCTGAGCCGAAAGGGCCGCTAGTTCAAATCGGTGGGGGGTACTTTTGTAACACACCCTACATTTTGGACAAGTGCGTCCCTAAGTCATGCTTCACCCCCTCCCATCGCCCCCTTTTCGCCATTCGAAATCCCAGGCCGCCATAACCTCTCCGCTCCAGCCGCGAAACCCCACCCTCCTCCGTCCGCCACGTCACCGCTGCCCAGCCGGAGCCTCTTCCCCGACGACGTCGTCCACCGCAACAGCTCGACGTCCCTCGTCCACCTCCCCGGATGAGGATCCGTCGTCCATCTCGCCGTCCCGCCGGTTCAGCCGCCCCGTCCTCCACCTCCAAGGAGCTGCTCCGACGATCGCCTCGTCTATCGCGGCTGCTCCATCCCCACAGCGCCGCCTTAACCTGCTCCACCGGAACCGCAGCATCCTCACCGACTCCTCGGACGAAGCCGAGGCCTACTCGGCGCCACCAAAGAGGTTATACACTCATCGCATCGCACCTTCTCCTTAACTCGACCTCCCGGCGCCGACGGTGCTCCATCCCGCACCATCATGGAGCGGCTACCTTGAAGCCGGCGCCACGGGCGACATCTCCACGGCGGCTCTCCCCCAGTGCGAGGCCCCTTCGGCGGCGGCGGCCATACCAGCCGGATCTGCTACTGCTGCTCCGGCTCTCGCTCGCTCGCTCATGCTGCTGCTGCTGCTCCGGCTCTCGCTCGCTCGCTCACGCTGCTGCTGCTGCTCCGGCTCTCGCTCGATCGCTCG
The DNA here is from genome assembly GCF_018294505.1 of Triticum aestivum. Taxonomy (NCBI): domain Eukaryota; kingdom Viridiplantae; phylum Streptophyta; class Magnoliopsida; order Poales; family Poaceae; genus Triticum; species Triticum aestivum. Next base: position 748,287,551 of record NC_057803.1, read on the forward strand.
CTCGCCCAGCTGCTGCTACTGCTCTCCCCCTCGCTCGTGCTGCTGCTCTGCTCTGATTAAGCCACACTTCAGTCGACTGAATCGACTTTTGGTTTAGTCCATTTTCAGGGGTTGGGGGGGGAGGGGCTCGCCGGAGTTAAGGAAGAACCACCCGCAGCGGGGACGGGGGCTCGCCGGAGAGGTACCCCACTATCTATCTTAGGGTTCAGGGTGGGGGGGGGCTAGAGGGCTAGCTGGGGCGGCGGTGGCGAGTTGTTTCGGGGCGGCGATGCGGCACTGGGACCGGCGGTTCGGCCGGTGGTGGCAGGTGGCTCAGGGGTGTGCAGGTTGAAGATGAACTACAGGCCCTGCCTAAACTACATGTCAAGTGTCTCTCTGCTACCATTGCGTTCAGTTTCGACAGTAGTATTCAGATTCCACAAATAATTTCAGTTTCGACAGTTAAGTTCAGAGTCAACAGTTTTTACCTCATCTGTTGTAGTCAGGTGGTTTTTGGTGATGTTAATTTTACATCCATTTTTCATCATCTATTGGAGATGCTATTAGAATCCCACTTGAGATTGACGATGTCTGTCTTGTGCTGCTTCAGCCTTGACGTCTTACGGCTAACCGGAGCTGCTCCAACGACAGAACGATCCATCACAACAGAGCAGTGCCCTGGACGCTGTCTACAGATTCCTCAGATCTTCCTCCACACCTCCGACAGCCACCTCTGCCTCAACTGCTTCAGCGACCAACCCAATGATGCTGAGGTCGACACGGCTACGGCAAAGAGGTTGTACACTTGTTGCGTCACTTATTACTATACATTCACGTCGATCCATTAGGGCTATTTTGGTTCAACGGAAAAACATAGCAATAGGGAATTTTCCAATGGCACTCTACTATTCAATTATTCATGCATTTTGTTGAAAGGAATGAAGCAAAACATCCACCTGGACCTACTTTTCAAAATCCTATGCATGAAAACAAGACCAAGTGCATTAGTGCCAGAATAACATTCTAACTGTACACGCTTTCATATGGTTTCTCTTTATTTTGGCCATGTTTCTTTGCATTCCTCTGCTCTTCCAATTCCTGTAAACCAAACACCCAAGTTGATAGAAATCCTGTGTTTACAAATGCTCTGTTTACCATGTGCATTTTCCTATCCTATTCCGGTGTTTTTCCTATCCCTGCGTTTTAAGAATCATGCAAGCCAAATGAGCCCTTACAGAATTACTTCAGTTACAGGTACGTGTCGAAGGGAACTTTGTGTGGTTTGTCCTGCTCCTGCCGCGACGTCGTCCACCTCACCTGAGCTGCTCCATCGACAGAAGCATCCACCAAACCAGACATCACGACTCCTGACCGTCTTTCGCCGCCTCAGATCTCCTTCCCTGCCGCCGGCACGCACCCCAACGGCATCACCATCATCGACTCAGCAGATGAACCTGAGGAGTACACGGGTCCACAAGAGAGGTCGCACTCTTTTGTTTCTGCTTATGTTATGCATTGCTTAAACTTACCTGCTACTTTATCGTCCTGTTCAGCTCTTGGACTCCCAACTCAGGTCCAAATTCATGTTCAAACTTGAGTTCTAAATTAGTTGTGGGGCACATATCGAGGCAGCAATGAATAGTATGTCTGTCTAATATCTGGTTCACCTAGGGTATGCCTATGTTGTTCATCTTGGGTGGGAAACAAATAGTAAAGCAATCATCATCTGTCTTTTTATTAATTTAAAGCAATCATCAGCCTGCTATCATTATTTTTGGATCCATCCACTGGTTGTTACCATCACTCTAAATTTCTGCATGCTCTCCTTACATAATCTCACCATATTTTTTCGTATGCATGTCAGATATTGTACACAGTCATGCTGAACATGTAGAGAAAAAGAGAAGAGTTTTGCGCGGCAATACAATGTCATGCAGACATCGCTCCATGGTGGGTTCAATGGCAAACCCTCCCCACCCCTCTCCAGATTGTAATCCAGAGGAAGATATCTGTTCTGAGGCGGATTCAGACGCCGCTGACCACTCCTATTTACCCCCCAAGGTGTTTGCTCTACCTTGGCATGATGATGTTAGTCATATCATGCATATGTTGCCTTGCAGTGCCTACTTTTGACATCATATATGTCATCTGCTTAGTTTAGACATGTTCTGTAATGCCACCTGTTTAGTTTCTATATCATATATGGGAATTATGCAGTCTCATGTCTTTTAGCCAGCCATAATATATGTGAAATGTGCAATGCCATCCTGTTTAACCAGGCATCATATATTTGAATGATATCTTGCCCATCCTTTTCTTCATTACATTTCCATTTGTCGACAATGTTTGTACATTAAACTACTCTTCCTGTGAATCAGCCATTTGGGTGGGAGATGGAAAAATCTGGAGTGAAAACAAGGCCTTCAGAGCAGACAGTGCTACCTGTCGAAGCAGATCTCTTGTTGGGTCCCGATAGCTCCTCAGAGATGGATTCAGAGACAGATGACCAGTCCTATTCCCCTACTGAGGTGTATGCTCTAACTTGGCATGGTTATACTGCTCATATCATGCATACGGTGTCTTGCATTGCATAGTTTAGACATCATATACACAATATTCAACACCATGTTCTTAGTTCAGACATCATATCGAATGCCCTCTGTTTAGCATATAAATCACATATGTGAATTAAATGATGCGATCCTGATTACTTAGATAACATGTAGGTGAATTATGTCATGCGATCCTGTTTTGTTATTCATCATATCTTTGAATTATGTTATGCTATGCTATCCAGTTTAGATAGACATCATATATGTGAAATTATGTCATGCTATCCGTTTTAGTTAAACAATATACATGTCAACTATTTCATGCCCTCTTTTTTCCACACTATCTATTGCATCTATCTCTCATACAATGTCTGTACATTCAACTATGTTTCCTGTTTATCAGCCATTTGAATTGGAGCGGGTGATGCCAGTATCTAGCGGAATAAAAACACGGTCTTCAAATAAAACAGTGCTACCTATTGGTGGAGATAGCACCCCGGTTGTACATGCACAAGAACCAGCCCTACCACACATAACCCAAACTCTCGCAGATTGTACCCCTACTGCGATGGACAGAGAACCAGCTTCACCCAATCTAACCCCAACCCCAGCCGATAGTAACCCAGTTCCTGTTGACACAGCACCATCTCCACCACAGAGCTCCCAAACAAGAGCAGTTAGTAAGGCAGCTCCAGTGCCCAAAGGGCCAGTACTATCACGGCGAACCCCAGCTCCACCAGTTAGTACGCCTATTCCCGTGGAGGAAGCACAACCAGCCAGTCGTAGTTTAGCATCTATCGCATTTGATGTTGTTAAATCGTATGTGCGTATCTTCCCATCTTGGAAATATTATACTGAAGATGAAGGAAAATGCCAGTTGCAGGTGTTTGTCCAGGAGTTATGTGTAAGTAATGTTATTCATGGCAATTACTTTGCTTCGTCCCATACATCCTACCTCCATGATGGTTATAATACAGCAAATTTTCCCATTTTTCTCTATAGAGAAGGACCGATTTGGAAACTCAGGATGAGGTAACCTGTGCTAATACCTCTGCTATCTTCAAGAATGCTTGGTGGCAGTATCGGAATTACCTGAAGAAAACGTACTTCACCGGCAAAGAAACTCATCAAATTCCCTTACGTTCTCCTGAGACACATTTACTGGACGATGACTGGGAACGCCTTGTTCTGTACTGGTCCCGAACCAAGAATGTGGTAAGGTCTATGAGCTCATTTTCTATTTTTAAGTATTATATTCTTGCGTCTTACTGTACTCTGTTCATGTAGAACAAGTGCCTAAACCTGAAGAACAACTGTTCTAATTTAAGATTCCATTGCTATCATAGTTCAAAAAAGCGCTAGGCGTTAATTGTGCGTTTTGCCACCGCCTTGCACTTTACTGACCAAAGCGCATGCTTATGCGCAGTTATGCACAGATTAAGCGTAGTTATGCGCAATGCGTTTTGCCAACGCCTAGAGCCTAGGCGCGCTTAAGCGCTCGCTTAGGCGCGCCTTTTTTAACTATGATTGCTTTGCTCTTGTATCATTGTATTTACTCATACAAACTTATTTTTAAATTGAAGGATCCAATCGAAACTCCAATGGCACGGCAGGTATGTTCACGCATGTTTCTTTAACAGGTTTGCTCTTATCAATAGCTCTTTTGATTTCAATTTCAATTGTGTATACAGTTGACTTTCATATCATGCACATTACTAGCATCACAACAGAGCCAATAGTGTTGTTGTACATGTAGACCCGTGGTACCCATCTGAAATCTTGTTGTGCCGTGTAGTTTCCCACGCTTTGTATTCTTTCACTGCTGCTTTGTCTTGAACTGATATGATTTGAACCGTGTCTCTATTTTGATTTGGCAAGACAATGCAGTGACCATAGGACATAGATATATGTTTGTTTGATGCTTTTATTATGTACTAGTACTTGGCAATAGAAGACTTGGTAGTTTAATCCTGTCCACCTTACTAATGAACTGGTTCACCGAAATGAGTTTCATATACTAGTACATGCTAAACTTGTTATGTGTCTGCTTGTTTCTTCTTTTAGAATGCTGACAGAATATTGGGGAAGAGTGCCTTATTAAGCAATGGTAAAGGAAGTAATGCAGATAAGGTTCAGGATAGTGACACATCCTTGTTGGTCTCCAACAAAGCTGATAAAACAGCTAAGGAAGACTATCTTGAAGACAGCGAGACAACCCCAAAGTCCTGTCTTGGTTTAGTGTTCGAGTTACTGGCCACTACCGCTTGCACAAGCTATTCAAACTCACTGTCTGAATCAGTTCGGTTTCTTGAGTCTCAACTACAAGCTGAAAGACATCGATCAGCTGTGCTGCGACAAGAAGCGGAAGGACTGCGGAAGTCCCTGGAGCATTCAGATGCATACTTTCTGGTGCAACAGCAAGCGTTGGAGGATTTTAGCGCCAAACAGGACAAAGCTAATCAGCTTGCTAAGCTTATTGCCAGCATGGTGGATACCCAGGATAACGTTTCTTGAGCTCTTCTGAAGTTGTTTCAGTTATGCTCTTGTTTTGCTGCCGCGTTTATTTGCACTGGTGGCCAATTTTGACGGCCAAGTGTATGTAATATGCTGCTTTGTTCCCTATATTTGCACTGGTGGCGAACTTTGATGCCCAGTGGATGTAATATGTGTAATAGCGGTAATAGGCTAGCCTTAATTGCTTGCTTATTTATTTCCTTATTGTCTTGTTTAGTTGTTTGCTTGTAGTCACTGCAGTTCTTTTTCTGTGTTTTTCTAGTGGCCACAATAGCCTATTTTTGGTAACTAGGCCAAAATAATCATGGCAACACACGGACTGTTGTAACCATGGGCCTCCTGCAGGCCGTATGATCCATGGGCCTTCGTTCGGCCGTAGGACCATTGGCCTTCTATACGGGCCGTAGGATCCATCGGCCTTCTATACGGGCCTTAGGGATCAATGGGCCTTCTACGGGCCGTAGGGTCCATGGGCCTTCTACGGGCCGTACTATCCATGGGCCTCATACGGGCCGTAGGATCCATGGGCCTTCTACGGGGCGTATCATCATTTCGCCAATCATGGGCCGTACTATTCGTGGACCATAACGGGCCGTTAATAGGCCGTATTTGATAACTCTATGAAAACAGCCCAACGGGTTTTTTTGACATGAAAACGGCCCAACGTATTAACGGTCCGCAAACGGGCCGACTGTAACGACGGGCTGAATTTGGCCCACAAGCAGAAAATGACAGTAACGGGCCGTATGTAACCGAATGCTGCAAATGAGCCCAAGAATCAATGGGCCCTGAGAAGGCCGAAAGATAACTTGGGCTGGAAACGGCCCAATGGAATAACGGGCCGTTAATGGGTATAAAGTGATACACTGTTCATTACGGGCCAGTTTCACCACGGGCCGTTAATGGGCCAAGAGTTACAAAGGTCCTCATATGGGCCGAAAGACGTCATGGGCCACACACGGGCCGGAAGTTAAAACGGGCTGAATCATATTGGACGGCCCAGATGACGCTACTGGGCCTAATTCGGATAGGGCGTAACGGGCCCTGAGTTAGCGGGCTGTAAATGGGCTATATGCGAATAGGCCGTTAACATGCTTTCCGTGGGCCGGCTCGCCACCTTTTGACCAAGTCAAACGGGCCGGCCTTTTCACAGGAATGGGCCTTTGTTGGGCCGTGCCACGTGTCGCCGTATCATAGGCGCCTTCAGTCCAATGAGCGGGACATCTGCCCCACCGGTGAGCCGACACGTGTTTCCTCCAGCCAATGATGATTTTACATGTGGAAAATCCCCATTGGTCGGGGCTGTTAACGGGTTATCGGATCCAAAACCCGACCCGATAGCTTAACGGCGTTCCGTTACGGTGGATGCCACGTGTTGGTTACCCTTGACGAAAGCAGTTCTGTGACGCGCGATTTATCGTCATGGAAGTGGACACTTCCGTGATGATAATTTTGGTAATGGCATGGAACACTTCTACGACAGCACAGGTATGACTATCTTGATTCTGTCATAAATTTGTCATGGATGTACATGCATGACAAAAAACGCGACCTACTATGACAAACACGTATCATCACAAAAGTGTATTTTTTTGTAGTGCTAGCAAGCATGTACTTGACTAGCTTGTTGATCAAAGATGGTTAAGGTTTCGTAACCATGGACATGAGTTGTCATTTGATAATGGGATCACATCATTAGGAGAATGATGTGATGGACAAGACCCATCCGTTAGCTTAGCATATCGATCGTTCAATTTTATTGTTATTGCTTTCTTCATGTCAAATACATATTCCTTCGACTATGAAAGTATGCAACTCCCGAATACCAGAGGAATGCCTTGTGTGCTATCAAATGTCACAACGTAACTGGGTGATTATAAAGATGCTCTACAGGTATCTCCGAAGGTGTTTGTTGAGTTGGCATAGTTCGAGATTAGGATTTGTCACTCCGAGTATCGGAGAGGTATCTCTGGGCTCTCTCAGTAATACACATCATAAGAAGCCTTGCAAGCAAAGTGACTAATGAGTTAGTTGCAGGATGATGTATTACGGAACAAGTAAAGAGACTTGCTGGTAACAAGACTGAACTAGGTATGAAGATACCGACGATCGAATCTCGGGCAAATAAATGGACAAAGGGAATTACGTATGTTGTCATAACGGTTCGACCGATAAAGATATTCGTAGAATATGTAGGAACCAATATGGACATCCAGGTTCTGCTATTGATTATTGACCAGAGAGGTGTCTCGGTCATGTCTACATAGTTCTCGAACCCATAGAGTCCGCACACTTAACGTTCGATGAAGATATTGTAATATATGAGTTATGTGATTTGGTGACCGACTGTTGTTCGTAGTCCCGGATGAGATCGCGGACATGACGAGGAGTCTCGATATGGTCGAGAGGTAAATATTGATATATAGTATGATAGTATTCGGACACCGGAAGTGTTTCGGAGGGTACCGGGTATATATCGGGTCACCGGAAGGGGTTCCGGGCACCCCCGGGAAAAGATATGGGCCTAATGGGCCAAGAGGGGAAACACACCAGCCACCAGGGGCTGGTGCGCCCCCCATATGTGTTGGGGAACGTAGTAATTCATATAAATTCCTATGATAATGCAAGATCTATCTAGGAGATTCATAGCAACGAGACGGGAGAGTGTGTCCACGTACCCTCGTAGACTGAAAGCGGAAGCGTTTAGTTAACACGGTTTATGTAGTCGAACGTCTTCACGATCCAACCGATCCAAGTACCGAATGTACATCACCTCCGTGTTCAGCACACGTTTAGCACGATGACGTCCCTCGTGCTCTTGATCCAGTTGAGGACGAGGAGAGTTCCTTCAACACGGCGGCATGGCGACGGTGATGATGTAGTTTGATGACCCACAAGTGTAGGGGATCTATCATAGTCCTTTCGATAAGTAAGAGTGTCGAATCCAACGAGGAGCAGAAGGAAATGATAAGCAGTTTTCAGTAAGGTTTTCTCTGCAAGCACTGAAATTGTAGGTAACAGATAGTTTTGTGATAAGATAAATTGTAACGAGTAACAAGCAATGAAAGTAAATAAAGTGTAGCAAGGTGGACCAATCCTTTTTGTAGCAAAGGACAGGCCTGGACAATTTCTTATAATGAGAAAAGAGCTCCCGAGGACACATGGGAATTATCGTCAAGCTAGTTTTCATCACGCTCATATGATTCGCGTTCGGTACTTTTATAATTTGATATGTGGGTGGACCGGTGCTTGGGTACTGCCCTTACTTGGACAAGCATCCCACTTATGATTAACCCCTATTGCAAGCATCCGCAACTACAAAAGAAGTATTAAGGTAAACCTAACCACAACATTAAACATATGGATCCAAATCAGCCCCTAACAAAATACATCACATAACACCACTAGAGGAAAGACAACATACATCTCATCAAAATATCGAACGAATACCAAATTCACATGACTACTAATAGCAAGACTTCACCCATGTCCTCAGGAACAAACGTAACTACTCACAAAGCATATTCATGTTCATAATCAGAGGAGTAATAATATGCATTAAGGATCTGAACATATGATCTTCCACCAAGTAAACTAATAAGCATCAACTACAAGGAGTAATCAACACTACTAGCAACCCACACGTACCAATTTGTGGTTTGGATACAAGATTGGGTACAAGAGATGAACTAGGGTTTTGAGAGGAGATGGTGCTGGTGAAGATGTTGATGGATATTGACCCCCTCCCAATGAGAGGATCGTTTGTGATGACGACGGTGATGATTTCCCCCTCCCGGAGGGAAGTATCCCCAGCAGAACAGCTCTGCTGCAGCTCTAGATTGGTTCCGCCAAGGTTCCGCCTCGTGGCGGCGGCGTTTCGTCCCGTAAGCTTGCCCACGATTTTTTCCAGGGTAAAAGTCTTCATATAGCAGAAGATGGACACCGGAGGGCCACCAGGGGGCCCAGGAGACAGGGGCGCGCCCCCACCCTCCTGGCCAGGGTGTTGGCCCCCTGAGGTGTTTCTTCCGCTCAATAATTCTTATTAATTCCAAAAATACGTTTCGTGGAGTTTCAGGTCTTTTGGAGCAGTGCAGAATAGGTTTTCAATGTTTGCTCCTTTTCCAGCCAGAATTCCAGCTGCCGGCATTCCCCCTCTTCATGGTAAACCTTATAAAATAAAAGAGAATAGCCATAAGTATTGATATATATATAATGTGTAATAACAGCCCATAATGCAATAAATATTGATATAAAAGCATGATGCAAAATGGACGTATCAACTCCCCCAAGCTTAGACCTCGCTTGTCCTCAAGCGGAAGCCGAAATCGACAAATATGTCCACATGTTTAGAGATAGAGGTGTCGATAAAAATAAAATACGGACATGAGGGCATCATGATCATTCTTATAATAGCAACATAAATAGATTTTGTCATATGACTTCTTATGCTCAAGTAACAATCAATTCACAATGTCAAGTATGGTTCAGAAACTTCATTGAAAGCTAACAAACTATAATCTCAGTCATTGAAGCAATTGCAATTTATCATAACATCAAAAGGAGTCAAGAATAGAGCTTTTTAGCAAGTTCACATACTCAACTATCATTTAGTCTTCTACAATTGCTAACACTCACGCAATACTTGTGGTTATGGAGTTTCAGCCGGACCCTGAGAAAGATAGGGGCTTATTGTGTTGCTTCCCAACATATTCACCTTTAGGTGATGTCAACAATAATAGTCCATGCTAACTTACACCCAATTGGATATATATATATATATATATATATATATATATATATATATATATATATATATATATATATATATATCATGATCTTTCAAACACGAGGAGCTTGCCAAAGGATAAAATGAAAAAGAGAAAGGGGAAGATCACCTTGACTCAAGCATAAAGTAAAAACATAAAGTAAAAGATAGGCCCTTCGCAGAGGGAAGCAGAGGTTGTCATGCGCTTTTAGGGTTGGATACACAAAATCTTAGTATGAAAGAATGTCACTTTATATTGCCACTTGTATATGAACCTTTATTATGTAGTCCATCGCTTTTATTGCTTCCATAACAAGATTGTATAAAGCTTATTTTCTCCGCACTAATAAGTCATGCATATTTAGAAAGCAATTTTTATTGCCTGCACGGATGACAACTTACTTGAAGGATCTTACTCAATCCATAGGTAGATATGGTGGACTCTCATGGCAAAACTGGGTTTAAGGATATTTGGAAGCACAAGTAGTATCTCTACTTGGTGCTAGGAATTTGGCTAGCATGAGGGGGAAAGGCAAACTCAACATGTTGGGAAGATCAATGACAATATACTTTAACTAAGATGTGAGAAAACATAAACGATTACGTTTTCTTCCTTGTCCAACGTCAACTCTTTTAGCATGTCATACTTAATGAGTGCTCCCAATCATAAAAGATGTCCAAGATAATATATTTGTATGTGAAACCTCTCTTTCCTTATTACTTCCTATTAATTGCAACGATGACCAAAACTACGTTTATCAACTCTCAACAACTTTTATGCCTCATACTTTCTATGTGTGAAGTTATTACTATCCATAAGATCAATATGAACTCTTTTATTCTTTCTACTTTCTCAAGATCATAGCAAGATAGCAAAGCCCTTGACTCAACACTAATCTTTATTATAGATAGCTCATGGACTCGATTACATAAAGAGATCACAAAGCAAAACTCAAAACTACTTGATATCAAAACTTCAATCTACTAAATCAAGATACTACTAAAAGGATCGAACTAAATAAAACGGTAAAGATAAGAGTGTGATGGTGATACGATACCAAGGCACCTCCCCCAAGCTTGGTAGTTGCCAAGGGGAGTGCCCATACCCATGTGATTATGTCCTCGGAGGTGGTGAAGTAGGAGCTGTTGATGATGTAGGCTTGTTGTCCATCTTCCAAGGCATAGGCTCACCATCATAGAAGGATGATCAAGTCTCCGGGATCCTTAAATCTGCAGCCAAACTCATCCTCTTGAATCTATATTCATACTCACAGTTCTGGTTTTGCAGGTCATAGATCTGGGCTTGGAGGTGCTCAATTTTCTCTTGAAGCTTGAAGATGGTTTCCCCAATGACTTTGGCTTCTAGCTTGTGGTTGTTGGTGAACTCCGTGACCATTATCTGGTTGGCGTTAAGTCCACGCTCCACCATCCCTTGGCACTTGAAGACTTGCTGCCCCACGGCTTCGAGCTTTGTCTCCACGCTTCCAGTATGCCTTGGTCCCTCCACATCGCGGATGTGCAACACCCCCTCACGATCTCAATGGTTTGAGGGTGCTGCAGCACCTCCGCGGGATAGGGGTTGATAACCCTCTCAAAAAACTTGCCCTTGGGAGTGCTTGGAGATGCCATGATGCTCTAGATCTGTAACAGAAAACAGCTCGAAATGAAAACAACGGATATTTGCGTGATACGGTGGTCAAAACCTTCGGGAGTTTATATAATGAATTTTAACCGATCAAAATATGTAACGTGCAAGAAACACTACTAGGAAAAGGGCTATAGATAGGATTGATTCTAATGGCGCACCGTGGAAGCAGTGCGCCACTACTATATACTAATGGCGCACCTGTTTGTGATACGCCATTAGTGTGGAAGACACTAATGGCGCACCATAAACAGGGTGCGCCACTAGTATGAATTTTTTTTCCATTTTCCCATACATACTAATGGCGCATCGTGTCCATAATGCGCCATTACTATCTATAACTACTAATGGCGCACCTAGCAGGCAGTGCGCCATTACTGTAAATTTTGTTTTATTCTTTTTTTTGCAAAACTACTAATGGCGCATCGTGGCACAATGCGCCATTACTAGTTTAAACTAGTAATGGCGCACTCAGAGGAGATGCGCCATTAGTATATATACTTATTATTTTTACTTTTTTGCAAAACTACTAATGGCGCACCGTAGGCTGATGCGCCATTAGTAACCAGGGTTACTAATGGCGCATTTTCCTACGGTGCGCCATTAGTAACCTGGGACCAACAAGATATTTTGGACAGCCCACACCTACCCACTCACTTTCCCCACTTCATTCCATCCACCTCCTTCTCCAAGCTTTCGGCCATCTCCTCCTCCTCACCTCATTTCCACCATAGATTCAACAAAATTAAGTGGTGAAATTACCTTTTTTGATAGGTAAGTAAGGGAAAGCTATCTTCATGATATAGATCTACTTTTTTTTCTCCCTAGCTCGCTCCAACAACGTGCACATGCACTTTTTGTGGCCTAGCTAGATCTATGTATGTTTGTGGTGTTGCATGTGTTTGTGGTGTTGCATATATGTTTGTGTTTGAAGGTACCGGTATTTGAAATATGCGATAGTTGCCAATATTTTGCCGGAATGTTTTGATTCATTTCCGTTTCGGCGAGAATTTTGGCACTATGCATTCTTTTTGGTCCTATTTTTAGGGAAGGTCATGCCAAATTTTTTCTTGGTTCTAACATATCGTTTTGCTCTACCCCGCAGGCGACCATGGTCCGCACGATGACTGAAGGCATCGTGAATAGGTTTTTGAGCTCCGCGAAGGCCGAGATGCTTCAAAAGAACGAGACGGAGATAAGATGTCCATGTCGAAGATGCAAGCTGAAGAGCCTTATTGCGGACCCGGATTCCGGGCAGGTGCGGGACCACCTGCTCTTGCGTGGTTTCATGGATGGCTATCGGTGGCAAGGTGATGAAGATGACTATCAAGTCGTCCATGGCCGGGGCCGGGCAAGAAATGAGGAAGGGCAACAAGACAAGTACCACCGCGGCGAGGGCGGGCGAGAAGACGAAGAATCTCCAGGACATGATCACGACGGTGATGCTGTACACAGTCATCATGTAGAAGATGTCGTACATGATGATGAGGAAGATCAAGACGAAGGGAATGATCATGAAGATGAAGATGCCGGAGCAGACGACGATGGAGGCTGGGTGCAGGACCCTCATATTCAAGAGCTGCTTCTCAAGCGGACGGATAACGCAAGAGCTGCCGCCCGAGAGAAAGCCAAGCTGGATCAACTGGAGATAGACGCGGTTACTCCATTGTATGAAGGATGCAGGCCCGAGGATACCCGCCTGAAAGTAACGCTCATGGCTCTGGAGATGAAGGTAAAACACAAAATGACCGACGCATGCTTCGACGAGAACATGTCATTCTGGCACGAACGTCTTCCCAAGGGGAACAAGTGCCCGACCAGTTTCGAGGAGGCGAAGAAAATCGTGTGTCCTCTGGATTTACCGCACGTGAAATACCATGTGTGCATGAACAATTGCATCATTTATCGGGACGAGCACGCGGAGTCTACCATATGTCCGGTGTGCGGCGTCACTCGATACAAGAAGAGGAAGAAAGCTCCTCGAAAATCGGTGTGGTACTTTCCGATCACTCCTCGTCTGCAGCGGTATTTCGCGGACCCTAAGGTAGCAAAGCTCCTGCGTTGGCACGCGGATAGGGAGGAGAAGAAGCGAGAAGATGACGCAAATGATCCGGAGATAGATAAAAAAGACAAGATGCTGAGTCACCCTAAGGATGCGAGCCAGTGGCAAGCGTTGAACTTCGAATACCCAGAATTTGGGAACGATCCAAGGAACATCGTGCTGGGCGCGAGCACCGATGGAGTCAATCCGTTTGGCAGCCAGAGAAGCACACATAGCACCTGGCCTGTGTTTGTGTGGATGTACAACCTTCCCCCCTGGTTGTGCATGAAGAGGAAGTACATTCACATGAGTATGCTAATTGAAGGGCCGAAACAACCAGGGAACGACATCAATCTGTATCTGGGGCTGCTGAAAGAGGAGCTTGACACGCTGTGGAAAACGCCAGCCAATACGTGGGACGCCGCAGAGAAAGAATATTTCCCTATGAGAGCCGCACTGCTCACGACGGTGCACGACTATCTCGGTTACGGATATCTCGCGGGGCAGGTAGTCCACGGATTTTCTGGATGCGTAAGGTGCATGGATGACACAACGTATCGCCAGCTAGATAGAGATCCCGGGTCTTCGAAAACCGTGTTCATGGGACATCGAAGGTGGCTTCGCGACGATGACCCGTGGAGGAAACGCAAGGATCTGTTCGATGGTGAAACCGAACCCCGAAAACGCCCGTGTACGAGGAGCGGCGAGGAAATAGACAAGCTGTTGAAAAATTGGAAAGACTGCCCACTGCCGGGAAAGAAGCGAAAGGCGCCAGAGCCGCTGCTGAAGGTATGGAAAACGAGGTCTGTTTTCTGGGACTTGCCGTACTGGAAGATCCACCGTGTGCCTCACAGCCTTGATGTCATGCATATCACGAAGAACGTGTGCGAGAGTCTGCTTGGTACCCTGCTCAACATGCCAGAGAGGACCAAAGATGGGCCGAAAGCAAGGGCAGACTTGAAATCAATGGGCATCAGGCAGGAGCTTCACGCTAATGATGATGATGATGATGATGATGAGGCGAAGCAGGACACGGAAAGTCGTCGCAAAGGCAAAAAGGCCAAGAAGACCGGAAATGACTACCCTCCCGCGTGCTTCACTCTAAGTCAGGAGGAGATCGAGCAGTTTTTCACCTGCCTCCTAGGAGTAAAACTTCCTTACGGTTACGCGGGGAAGATAATCAGATACCTAGACCCAGCGAAGCAGAAGTTCAGCGGGATGAAGTCTCACGACTGTCACGTGCTGATGACGCAGATACTTCCAGTTGCAATCCGTGGGATCATGGACGCGCACGTCCGTGAAACGCTATTTGGCCTATGCAACTTTTTCGACGTCATCTCTCGGAAGTCGATTGGCGTGAGGCAACTCAGAAGGCTACAGGAAGAGATCGTGGTGATACTATGCGAGCTTGAGATGTACTTCCCGCCCGCATTCTTCGACGTTATGGTGCATCTGCTGGTCCATATAGTGGAGGATATCATCCAACTCGGGCCGACGTTCCTGCACAGCATGATGCCGTTCGAAAGGATGAATGGTGTCATCAAAGGATACGTTCGCAACATGTCACGTCCAGAGGGAAGCATAGCCAGGGGCTTTCTGACCGAAGAGTGCATCTCCTACTGCACGAATTATCTAGGCATCGAGAACCCCGTTGGTCTGCCCGTCAACAGGCACCTCGGCAGGCTCGCTGGATGGGGTCACCATGAGGGTCGCCGCGAAATGCATGTCGACTTCGAGGGTCGACTCGCCGACTTTGAAAGAGCAAACCTAGTCGCGCTACAACACATAGACGTGGTCGATCCTTGGGTGGTAGAGCACAAAACCTTTATTAAGAAGACGTACAATGACCGAGGCCAACAGAGGACGGACGGAGATATACTCAAAGAGCACAACTCATGTTTCACGCGTTGGTTCAAGCAGAAGCTTCTGTCGTACCCTTTACATGAGGATTCTTCCGCGGAAGAACAACTCATATTCGCCTTGTCACAGGGCGCCGAGCACAACCTGATGACCTATGAGGCGTACGATATCAACGGCTACACATTCTACACCGAGGACAAGGACATGAAGAGCGATGGTTATCAGAACTCCGGGGTAACGATGGAATCCTACACCGGTAACGACAAGGACAGATACTACGGAAGGATCGAGGAGATCTGGGAGCTGAGCTACGCTGGAGAGAAGGTCCCGATGTTCCGTGTCAGATGGGCCAAAAACGTCATAAAAGAAGACCGGTATTTCACCACCATGGTTATACCCGAAGCCAAATCCAAGACCGCGGGCGCAAACGTCACCGCGAAAAATGAGCCATGGGTACTGGCTTCCCAAGTGGACCAATGCTTCTTCATTACCGACCCGCCAAAGCCCAGTCGTGTTGTCGTGAGGAGAGGCAAAAGGAAGATCATCGGAATGGATGGAGTAGCCAATGAGCAAGACTTCGACAAGTACGGCGACCCGAAGATCGAACATGACGACGACGATGAAGTAGCAGCACACACCACAAGAAGAAGCAGGACCACCCTACCTAAAGGACGTCCGTTCCACAGAAGAACTCCGTTTGCGAAAAAGAAGGGCAAGAAGATTGTGAACAGATAGCTAGCTAAGACCGATTGTATTTAAATCGTAGTCTTCATTTCTCGATTGTATTTCATGGGCACTTTTTGATATCATGAATATTTTTAAATTTCATGGGCACTTTTTGAATTCATGAGGACACTTGATCTCGATTCCCCCTCCATCTCGATCTCGATCCCCCTCCATCTCGATCGCACCCGCACCCTCCCCCGCTAGCTCCACCCATCGCAACCCTCCCCCGCACCCGGCCCCCCGCACCCGCACTTTTTGAACATATTTTTTAATTTTTTTTACTATTTTTATAAAAAACATTACTGTTATAATTTAAACAAGTTTGAACATATTTAAACACAAATAAATATAAAAAACAGCATTTAAAATGCATAAAAAATATTACTGTTATGATTTAAACAAGTTTGAACATATTTAAACACAAATAAATATAAAAAACACCATTTAAAATGCATAAAAAATATTGGGGATCCTGGGAATCGAACCCAGGACCTCCTGGTGTGTGTGCTGCGTGCTGACCAGTCGGGCTAGTGGGTGGGTTCTGTTGTAGATAGGGTTGGGCTGTAGATATGGCTACTGGGCTAGATTAAAACAAAATTCTAATGGCGCACCGAGGGGTGGTGCGCCATTAGAACAGTCGTACTTATGGCGCACCGGCGTGTGGTGCGCCATTAGAAAGCTTCCCTCCACCTATTCCCCTCTGGCCTCTCTCCCTCCCTCGCCAGATCCCCCCCCCCACTCGACCTAACTTTGCCCCCGCGCCGTCGCCCCCGCGCCGTCGCCCCCCGAGCCAGAGGAGACGACGACCGCCTCTACCTCAGCTCAGCCAGGCCACGCGACGCCGAGCCGAGCGCCGCCTACCTCGCCGTCCCCCCTCCGCCCGCGCCCGCGCCCTCGACGTCCTCCGCCCAAGCCGAGACGCAGAGACAGGCGAGTGGAGGAGCCCACCGCGTGTCACCGGAGCTTCAACGCCCAGCCGCTGCCGGAGCTTCAACGCCGGCGTCTTCCTCCATTCCTTCATCCCCTCCCCCAGGTGATTCCTCCCTTCTCCTCCATCCCCTCACCTGCAAACCCTAGGGTAGGCCTGGCTTTCCGGTGCTGTTAGCCAACCAATCGCTTGATGCCTGCGTACCATGCTGTGTTTTGAGTTTAAGATTTATATAATTGCAGACCCCTGCAAAACTGCAACAACCAAATATAGGTAAATAAAAGACAAAGTGGGTGATCTCAACACTGGAAAAAAGGTTTATTATATCAGGCAAGCAAACCGATTTAGTACTCTAGTACACACCACGTTTGTGTCCAGATACATTCTGGACTGGATTCATGTGAAATGAAAATTGATTTGATATTGAATTGGACTTAGAAATACAATTGCATTGGCCAAAGAAAAGCAGGTCACCTCTTTTAACCGAAGAAAACACCAGTTCATTATAAGCTGACGAAACTTCCAAAGGCTTTGGTCTGACAGTAACTGCAATTTTCAAATAGAAGTGTATGACAGAAAGATTTCCAAACCAGTGTCTTCTCCCTTCTCTAAGAAGGGAATCCATGTAGCAGAGGAGAAAAGCAAAACAATCAAGGATCTGGAGTCTGACTATAGTTGCATATATAAGATATAACTTAGAACTTGGTGTTTTCATCTAAAATTATTGAAACTATCGGGAAAAATGCAGATAGGTAGCAATAAAGTGATATATCCAAAAGCTCAATTTGTAATATTAGGTATGAAGACCTCTATGTGGATGCTAACAAACAACGACTGAAATAGCAAAACTGTAATGCCATGCAAGTTCTGGGCAGGACAGTATACAGATTTGTAAAATGCAAGTGGATTTTGGTGCCAGCGTTCGTGTAGTACTCTGCATTAATAAATCTAACTATATGAGCTCTCAATACTTGTGTAATATGATTGCTTTTGGGCTGTTTGAAGACATGTTGAATCGGGTTTATGTGTTATTTAGGATGAACTCCTTGCACTGCTGTTAAAGCCTAACTATATTGCTGCTGTTACTTTTATGTATACATATTGTTTTTGTTAATACTTGTGTAATATCATTTCTTTATTTTTGTTAAGTCCGGGCACGGGGTGCAGGACGACGACCGCGGCCGCCGGCCTTCCCACGGCCAACTGAGGCATCCCTTCGACGACGACGCCGCCGCCGACCCCGACCCCAACCCCGACCCTGACCCCTCCGGCGACCGGCCGCGCCTGCCCAGGTACCTCTCCTCCTTCCTCCTTCCTCCCTCTCCATCCTTCCTCCCTCCCCAACCTATGCATGGTGAAGATGAGTTCAGTTGAGTAGGCAGGAAGTTGCTGCTTCCAAATGCTTTTTCTTTTCTAGCTTAAACTACCACGAATGGTTTGCTGCAATTGCTTCATGGAAGAATCTAAACTGTTTACATGGCAGTGTGTGATACAACTCTTCAGGAGGCTATAAGCATGCAAGTTGCTCAACCTCTGGACATTGTTCAGTTGCAAATGCATCTGAAGTAGATTGAGATTTCATTCTGCTTCCTTGTGCTCTATGTAGAATGCTTCTAAATTTCCTGTTTTGTCCAACTGCAGTTTCTTGAATTAACTTGCTATGCATTAGGTTGGTCTCACCCTCAGACCGATGCTGGTAATGATATGTATGTGCTATTAGATGCTGGTATTGTTCTAGTTTTAGTTGTGATGGTTTGCTTGTGGGTTTGTTTGACTCAGGTGTTTTAGTTCATGTTTCCATGTACAGATGTTTTAGTTAGTCAACTGAATCGAGTTTGAGATGTTCTGTTTCTGATGGAGTGTCAAAGCAGATGGAGTGTCAAAGCAGTAGAGTTTTCAAAACTAGATCATTTTACTGGCCATTTAGTGACAAGTTTCCTGGGAGTTGTCGACCCTTCTGCCTTTAGTTGTTGCTAGCCTAGAAGTAAGTCTCCTCATGGTTTTACTGGATCATTGAATTATCCCCGAGAGTGAAAGGGCATAAAGCTCTCTAGCTGATTGACTATGCGTGTTCTGTTATAGCTATTTCAGCAAATTGATGTCATCCTCTATTAGCAATGTTGCAATAAGGGAACATATATATCATTAGTAAGGTTAAAAGGAAGTGATCCATCTGCAACTGGTGTTTATTAGTCTTTTTGAGTGAGTTATCTGCATCTGCTCCTTGTGGTGGTGGTTGTTTAGATGGGCAGTAAGAAACCATGCTTGATTTGGGGGACTGAACTTATGCTTATGTATGCCATCAGAAGCAGTTCGAAATCATTATTCTCTCTTTTCCTTGCAGGTTTGGGCAACTTCAGTCGGTTGATCTTGAATCCATTGAGCCTTCACTTAGAGCTGGTACTCATCCATGTAACTCTTCACATTTCCATGTAGGATGGTTGCCTATCACTTACTAGTGTGCTAGTGCCCCTTAGTCCAAAGACTAATAGCTATGACAAAGTATAATTCCTTGTAGTGTTTAAGTATAACAAAATTCAGAGAAATGCATGCAGAAGCTAGATCAGTACCAGCTAGCTAGCTAGCTAGTAGTAGTACTACTGCTACTGTTCTTTCCTTTCTTTTTCTCTCTGCTCATAATTTTTTTTAAGATTTATCTGTTCATACGATGATATACTAATAATTATAAAGAAAATCTTGGACACCCATGGATTCAAGAGTTAGCTAGCTAGATGATAAGAGGGATGCATGAGAAGCTAGCTACACTGCCATGAACTTTGTTTTTCCTTTTGACAAACACTCTTGTTAACATCAGGAATTAAAAATGCAACATAGAACAAGATATATAGATAGCTGAAAGAAAGAGGTGTGCTTTGAAAGAAAAAATGTGCACCTGCAAGTGAGACTTGACATGTGCCAAGCTAGTAAACAAAATCTGTATATGTACATACTCTCATAAGGTTCTAAGAGATTTTGTAATAAGCTTGATGTTCCTTGTCGTTGACTTATCACCGTTAAACAGAGACCTCTGAGCCATGATCTGTAAAAATACATTTGTCATTCTTTCTGTGTTTGTACAGACTTGCTAAACTATTGATGATTTTTTGTTGGGAGACATATTATATCTGGAATGGAAGCTCACATAAGTTGAGCTGATTTTTGTCCATATGAAAGCAGAGGACCATATGGTCTGTGGCTGGGTTTTGTCTCCGACCATCGTGTCGTGCTGAATTTGCAGGTACCCCGAGAGGCCCTTGAGTTTGCCGGAATGTCGATTAACTTCCGTTCCGGCAAATTCGGGTACTCCATATGTCCTATTTTCAGCAAAGGTCATGCTGAAATTTTCCGTGAATTTTAGCATGACTTTGCTAAAAATAGGACATATGGGGTACTTGCGACTAATGCATGGGCCGGGCTATCTTAGTACTTAGTTAAGTAGGATCAACTGCCCTGCCATTCTTGCTGCATTAAATCATAGGTGGCAATAGAGCCAAGTGATTAGGCCCAACTTAGAATTATCCTTAGCATCGATAAACCCTAGATGATAAACCCAACATAGGTGGCAATAGAGCCAAGATTAGGCCCAACCTAGGGTGCCTCGGCATCGATAAACCCTAAATGATGAAAACTTAACTTGGTTGCCCCGGATGCCTCGGTGTCGATGAGAACCTAAATGATGAAAGCTTAGGCTTTTAGGGTGCCTCGGTGTCGACAAACCCTAAATCATGAGACCATGATCTTGTTCCTTGACAATAACCATCTTTTTGACCAAACTTTTTTCCTATTTAGAGAGAAACATGGCCCACAACGATGAGGCCGGTGGTTCGGGCGGCAAGCAATTCTGGGAGCTGTCCCAAGAGATGGAGGAACAACCTCACCGCTATGATGACGCCGCGGAAGACACCGATCCTGATTACACAACCCCTAGTGGCGTCGGGGATGACACCACTGATGGTGCCGCCGAGGATGCCACCACTGATGATGGCGGCGCACACACAGATGGTGGCGGCGCACACACAGATGGCAGCCAACCGAAGAAGCAAAGGAAGGACCGGCGCCCGAATGCGCTCCGCACCGTCAAGGAGGAATTCACTCAAGTGGACTCCGACGGGAATCCAACGGAGCCCAAACATATAGTCAAGGGGTACTCGGTTCAGCTCGGGTGCATTCTCCGGAGCACCGTCTCGATCAACACCGAGAACCTTAGGCATAAGGACCGAGGGAATTTGCGCAACCTCCTCTTCACGAAGCTGCACGAACGATACAAGTTCCCCGCCGAATTTGAAAACACACGCCTCTCAGGGAATAAAGTGAACAATGCCGCCCTCACGAAGATGAGCACGGCCCTGTCTACTTGGAGAAGCGCGGTGAAGAGAATGATTGATAAAGGTGATAGTTATGACAAGATCAAGGCGAAATATCCTTTGATGAGCGAAGATGAGTACAAGGAGTTCAAGATCAAGTGCCAGAGCCCCGCAACCTCCGAATCAAGTCAGTGGGGGAAAGAAATGCGGGAGTTGAACTTAGGGGAACACAAACTCGGTCCCGGCGGTTATAGAGTGGCGGAGCCTATATGGGACAAGGAGGACGCGGAGCGTGCCGAGCAAGGCCTACCGCCCCGCTTCGAGAAATACAGCGGTGACAAGCAGACCAGGAACTATGTCAGGGCCCGGTACAAGGAGGACCCGATAACAAAGGAGCTTACCACGGATCCGAAGACCAGGGCGCTTGAGCTTGTTCTGGTAAGGAATACACCCCCGCGTAATTAGCTCCATATGGTTGCACTCTAATTAATCCCCAATATTTCTAAATGGTTCATGTTCCTTTCGCAGGACAATGAAAGCAGTAGCGCGGGGTCGTCTAAGAGCTCCCCTTTCGACACCCCTTTAAATAGGGCGTTGAACATAATGAAAAAGAAGGATAAGCTCGATAAGCCGACGTCAGCTGGTCGTGTGGCCGGCAAAGGCTTGTCCACAAAATGGGGGTCATACTATACCGCTGGTGTGCGGAAGGAGAAAAAGACCAGCTCGGAAAGCCAGATGCGCGAGGTTGAAGAACTCAAGGCACAAGTGGCGCGGATTCCGGAGCTTGTCCATGAGCAAGTGCAACAACAACTTGGAACGACGCTCAACGCCATGGTGCCTACGTTGATTCATGGGCTGACGACGTGGATTGCGGGCGGCCAAAAGGGGCCTCCCCCGGTTCCCAGCTTCACGGCCAGCAACTCGCACAGCGCGGCGGCGGCACCATTGGTGTCTCCGGCGGCGGGCCATTGGTGTCTCCGGCGGCGGCGCCATTGGTGTCTCCGGCGGAGGCGGTATTCGTGTCTCCGGCACCGGCACGGGCATTGGAGCTTAATGCACCCGGGTGTACGCCGACCGGCACCTCGCCAGCAAGCGCCCCCTCCGTCAGTTGCACGCCCGCCGTTGGCGGTGCCTCGACATTAGCCGAGCTCGACGGCATCACGGTAACTAAGCCTCTCGGCCGATGACTTCATCTCCTTGCCTTTGACTGGGCATCCCTGACGCCCTATACATGTTTTTCCAGGGCACCGCCGACGTTCCTTGCACTCTTCTGCACTTCGTGGGCGCCGAGTTGGTCGATGTCGCCAAGGGCAGAATCGTTCAACCGGGCAACCCCATGTTCCACGGTAATCCGATGCCAACCACAATGTATAGGGTTGAAGTGGTCCGGGTGCTGCCAGGCTGCGACGAGCTATTACCTCCGATTCGACCCGCTGGGGCCGACGAAGAAGATGAGATGACCCTCGGCACCTGCGTAAACTGGCCCCTGCTATGGCCGAAGAGCCAGATTCGTTTGGGGGCGGGGGACACCACCCCACAGACAAGACCGCCAGTCGTGCCGGCGCCAAGCCATGGCAAGAACGCCGCAACGCTACCGGACCTGCCGGACATCCCTATGGCACAGGATCCGGACAGCCCTATGGCACAGGATCCGGACGGCGACGACAACGACGACGGTACATTTACCAAAGTTGATAAGTACTTTGCCGAACATGGGTACGCTGACGAGTTCTGCGGGCCTCTTTCTCAAGAACCCAACCAAGACCACCGCGATCTAGCTGGTACGGCGGAGAAATCCAATTGCAACAAGCGTCGTCTGGCGTTCAGTTCTCAGGACACGCCTCCAGCTCCCGCCTTCACCGAGCCTCAGATAGCTGAGGCGCGAAATATTATCAGCCCCAACACGCTGAAGAAGGCGGTCTGTGAGCAGAACTCGGTCCCATTACAGGAGATCAAGAAGAAGGGCCGGAAACGAAAGACTAACAAGGGCGCCGGTGCGAGCCAGCCGGCACCGAGTTCGATCCGTGCTCAGGACGGGCCACCTTCACCTAAGGATATCTCGAGGAGGGTGCATGTGGCGGGTAGGGCGATGCTACCGCCAAATATGCTGAATGCTGCAACCGGTGCTATGCGGAGTCTGCACGACAGTGTTCTGATTTTGGAGAAGCGGCGTCTCAGAGAGAAGGATGTGGCATACCCGGTTTTCGTGGCCAAGGTGCCAGAGAGCAAGGGCTTTGTGGATGGCGACATCGGGGGTATGATCGTCCTGCGGTTTGATGACATCTTTGCTATGTTTAACCTTCATCCGTTGCACTACACCTTCGTTCGGCTGTTTTCGCTGAGCATGCAGATGCGGATCATTAGAGACAATACCCCGGACATCGTGATAGTCGACCCCTTCTACATGCGTGCCAAGCACTTGAGCAGCGCTGGGGACCGCCAAGTTGCGAGTTCACACCTCGAAGGCGTCATTCTGGCAAACGCAGATAAGGATAACTTCCTTGTGCCTTACTTTCCCGAGTAAGTCATCCCTTAACCGCCCCGTAACATATGATTTCTTAGATTTCGATCGTTCTTTTTTTTCTAACATTCCGTGTTCTGTGCAGTGACACACATTGCACACTCATCCTCTTAAGCCCGAAATATTCCATGGCCACGTATTTCGACCCGAACCGTAACTCCATGATAGACTACACAAATGTGAAGAAAGTTCTTGATGATGTTCTCCCCGGCTACGCCCAATCTGGAGGCACCTTCACCAGGCCAGTTCGTAAGTACGGCAAGCACATCTTCTCACACAATACGAAGTTCTGCTGCGTCAAGCAGCCGCCTGGCGGTCAGAAGGATGCCTACTACGCCCTCCATCACATGCGGGCGATCGTAAGGGACCATCATCACCTTCTGCTACCAGATAATCTCAAAGATTGGGCCGCGAGCTTGTCGGCAGTCCAGGACGCGGACCTCAGACAAGAATTCTTTCGCATCCAGTCGGAGTTTGCGGACATCATCCATCAAGATGTCCTTCATACCGCGGGGCAGTTCTTCCTCAGATATCAACCGTCCAACAGTGAGATAGATGAAACGCTACAAATGCAGGGTGACAACGACCGTGATTTCATGACCATCACGACAGACGGCGGCTTCACCCACGCTCCTGTCCGATGAGTTGAGTCGAAAGTAGTGATGTGTAGTTCTGAAACATTGATTGGCTCATGTTGTAATTAAACTTTAATGAATTCGGATGTCTCTTTGGTTTGGACGGTTGTTCAACTTAGATGTAATCGATGCTATTTATTAGTAGGACCATGAATCGTGCTATTAATGTCTTGCTTTTCTCTTCCGATCCTTTTGTTGCATACTTACACATTGCTTATGTATTGTCTGTTGTTTGGCTTGTGCATAGAGATGCCGTCGTATGTCGTGTACAAGGGTAAGGTTCCCGGAGTCTACGATGACTGGGAGGAGTGTCGGAGACAGGTTCACCGTTTCAGCGGTAACAGTTACAAAGGGTACACCACTAGGGCGGAGGCCGAATCTAGATACGCCCGCTATCTAGCGGGAGAGAGGAGGGAGCGTTGGAGGAACCGGATGAAGACCAGTTTGATCGCGATGATGCTCATCGTGATGACCACAGCTCTCTTCTATGTGATGGTAGTTTAGATGATCGATATCGACTTGTAATGTGAAGGCAAACTCGATACTCGCGGTCTTGAGACTTGTAATGTTTTATCTTTGTCCGGTCTTTTGAATCCGGAGACTAATATGATGAATTGTATTCGGAGACTAATCTTCTATTGTATTTGATGAATCTGATGTTGCTGTGTGCTGCTGTCTATATTCTATGCAATAATATATTTTGTAACCTGTGCAAAAATCAGAAAAGCAAAAAAAATAAAACCTAATATTCATACTAATGGCGCACCACACAAGACACTAATGGCGCACTGTGATCATCACACTAATGGCGCATTAGCTGCTGGTGCGCCATTAGAATGACAAAGCACATTTGTACATATGGCCCCTGGGAGGCATTCTAATGGCGCACTGCAGGCTATACTAATGGCGCACTACACGGTGCGCCATTAGAACACCAGATACTAATGGCGCACCAGTAGTGCGCCATTAGAATTTAATTCTAATGGCGTGATGCCAGTGGCGCACCAGTAGTGCGCCATTAGAAGGCAAATTCGGTGCGCCACTAGCATGCCTTTTCCTAGTAGTGAAAACGGAGTCCGGGAGGCACACGAGGTGGCCACGAGACAGGGGGGCGCGCCCTCCACCCTCGTGGAGTCCTCGTGTCCTTCCCGGACTACTTCTTTCTTTCTAAAATTCTTAAATACTCCAAAACTGATAAAAAATGCCAATAGAATTTTTTTGCAGTCGGTTTGCTTACCATACCACATACCTATTCCTTTTCGGAGTCTGGAACATTCTGGAAAGTGTCCCTTATGTATTCCTCCAGGGTTACGGTGTCAACAATATTAGTTTCAATATTTATAGGATTACCTAAGATATAATGTTTAATTCTTTGACCGTTCACCACCCTTGGACTTGTGCCTTCGAAATTATTGATTTTTATGGCACCAGAACGGTAGACCTCCTCGATAACGTAAGGACCTTCCCATTTAGAGAGAAGTTTTCCAGCAAAAAATCTTAAACGGGAGTTGAATAATAACACATAATCACCTACGTTAAACTCACGCTTTTGTATCCCTTTGTCATGCCAGCGTTTGACTTTTTCTTTGAATAGCTTGGCATTCTCATAGGCTTGGGTTCTCCATTCATCAAGTGAGCTAATATCAAACAACCTCTTCTCACCGGAAAGTTTGAAGTCATAGTTGAGCTCTTTAATAGCCCAATATGCTTTATGTTCAAGTTCTAGATGTAAATGACAAGCTTTTCCATAAACCATCTTATATGGAGACATGCCCATAGGGTTTTTGTATGCAGTTCTATAGGCCTATAATGCATCATCAAGTTTTTTGGACCAATTCTTTCTAGATCTATTCACAGTCTTTTGCAAAATTAATTTGAGCTCTCTATTGCTCAAATCTACTTGGCCACTAGACTGCGGATAATAAGGAGATGCGATTCTATGATTAACATCATACTTAGGAAGCATCTTACAGAAAGCACCATGAATAAAATGTGAACCACCCTCACTAATAAGATATCTAGGGACTCCAAACCTCGGAAAAATAACTTCTTTAAGCATTTTAATAGAAGTGTTATGATCATCACTACTAGTTGGAATAGCTTCTATCCACTTAGTAACGTAATCAACAACAACTAAACAATGTGTGTAACCATTAGAGGCAGGAAAAGGTCCCATATAATCAAAGCCCCAAACATCAAATGGTTCAATAACAAGAGAATAATTCATAGGCATTTCCTGACGTCTACTAATGTTACCAATTCTTTGACATTCATCACAAGACAGGAGAAACTTATGAGCATCTTTGAAGAGAGTAGGCCAATAAAAAACGGATTGCAATACCTTATGTGCAGTTCTATCTCTAGCATGGTCTCCTCCATATGATTCGGAGTGACACTTGCGTAGGATCTGTTCCTGTTCATGCTCAGGTACACATCGTCTAATAACACCATCTACTCCTTCTTTATAAAGGTGTGGGTCATCGCAGAAGTAATGTCTTAAATCATAGAAGAACTTTTTCTTTTGCTGGTATGTGAAACTAGGTGGTATAAATTTAGCAACAATGTAATTAGCATAATCAGCATACCAAGGAGCAATACGAGAAGCATTAATGACCGCTATTTGTTCATCAGGAAAGCTATCATCAATAGGCAGTGGGTCATCAAGAACATTCTCTAACCTAGAAAAGTTACCTGCAACGGGGTTCTCAACTCCCTTTCTATCAATAATATGCAAATCAAATTCTTGGAGTAGGAGAACCCATCTAATGAGTCTAGGCTTAGCATCTTTCTTTTCCATAAGATATTTAATAGCAGCATGATTAGTGTGAATAGTAACTTTAGAATCAACAATATAAGGTCTAAACTTATCACATGCAAACACAACTGCTAAGAATTCTTTTTCAGTAGTGGCATAATTTCTCTGGGCAGTATCAAGAGTCTTACTAGCATACTGGATAACATTCAATTTCTTATCAACTCTTTGCCCTATAACAACACCTACAGCATAATTACTAGCATCACACATAATTTCAAAAGGTAAATTCCAATCAGGTGGCTGAACAATAGGTGCAGTGATCAAAGCTTTCTTAAGTATTTCAAATGCTTCTACACAATCATCATCAAAGACAAAAGGAATATCTTTTTGCAATAAATTAGTCAGAGGCCTAGAGATTTTAGAAAAGTCCTTACTGAACCTCCTATAAAAACCGGCATGACCAGGGAAACTTCTTATACCTTTTATGTCCTTGGAGCATGGCATCTTTTCAATAGCATCAACTCTAGCTTTATCAACTTCAATACCTCTCTCGGAGATCTTGTGCCCCAAGACAATGCCTTCATTAAGCATAAAGTGGCACTTTTCCCAATTCAAGATGAGACTAGTGTCTTCGCATCTCTGCAAAACTCAATCAAGGTTGCTCAAGCAATCATCAAAAGAGGATCCATAAACGGAGAAATCATCCATAAATACCTCACAAATCTTTTCACAAAAGTCAGAGAATAGCCATCATGCATCTTTGAAAGGTAGCAGGTGCATTACATAAACCAAATGGCATATGTCTATAAGCAAAAGTACCGAAAGGGCAAGTAAAAGTAGTTTTTGATTGATCCCCCGCTGACACAGGTATTTGAGAGAAACCAAAATAACCATCTAGAAAGCAGAAATGTGTGTGTTTGGATAGTCTTTCTAGCATTTGATCAATAAAAGGTAAAGGGTAATGATCTTTCCTAGTAGCTTTATTTAATTTACGGAAATCAGTTACCATCCTATAACCTGTAATAATTCTTTGCGGGATCAATTCATCTTTATCATTAGGAATGACAGTAATACCTCCCTTTTTAGGAACACAATGGACAGGGCTTACCCAATCTCTATCAGCAACGAGATAAATTATACCTGCCTCAAGGAGCTTTAGTATCTCCTTTCTTACCACTTCTTTCATTTTGGGATTCAGTCGTCGTTGAGGGTCTCTAACTGGTTTGGTGTCTTTCTCCATATTTATTTTGTGTTGGCATAGAGTGGGACTAATGCCCTTAAGATCATCCAGAGTATATCCAATAGCAGCTCGGTGCTTCTTCAGAGTTTTCAATAATCTTTCTTCTTCTTGTTCTGAAAGGTTAGCACTAATAATAACAGGATATATTTTCTTTTCATCAAGATAAGCATACTTAAGATTATCAGGTAATGGTTTGAGTTCAAACATGGGACCACCCTTGGGTGGAGGAGGATCCCCAAGAATTTCAACGGGAAGGTTGTGTTTCAGCATAGGTTCCTATTTAAGGAACACCTCATCTATTTCCCTTCTTTCCTTCATAAACATATCATTTTCATGGTCAAGCAAATATTGTTCTAACGGATCAGTAGGAGGCACAGCAATAGAAGCAAGACCAATAATCTCATCCTTACTAGGTGATTCTCTATCATGAGGTTGTCTATGAAATTTAGCAAAATTAAACTCATGTTTCATATCCCCTAAGCCAATTTCAACAATATCCTTTTCGCAATCAATCTTAGCATTAACAGTGTTCAAGAAGGGTCTACCAAATATAATGGGACAAAAGTCATCCTGTGGGGAACCAAGAACAAGAAAATCAGCAGGATATTTAACTTTCCCACACAAGACTTCAACATCTCTAACAATCTGAAAAGGTGTAATAGTATGTCTATTGGCAAGCTTAATAGTGACATCAATATCTTCTAACTCAGCGGGTGCAATATCATGCATAATTTCATTGCATAAGGAAATAGGTATTGCACTAGCACTAGCACCCATATCACATAAGACATGATAACAATGATCTCCTATTTTAACAGAAATAACAGGCATGCCTACAACAGGTCTATGTATCTTAGCATCTGGTCTAACAATATTAGCAGTTTCACCACAGAAGTAAATAACATGCCCATCTATATTATCATCCAAGATATCTTTAACCATAGCAATACTAGGTTCAACTTTGATTTGTTCAGGAGGTGTATAAGTCCTAGTATTACTCTTACAGACAATAGTCGAAGTTTTAGCATGATCCTTTATCCTAATAGGAAAAGGAGGTTTCTCAACATAAGTAGTAGGAACAATAGGATCACTATAAGTGACAGTCTTTTCTTCAACTGTAATAGGTGCAACTACTTTTACTTCAACGGGAGGATTATATTTAAACCACTTCTCCTTAGGGAGATCAACGTGACTACCAAAAGATTCACAGAAAGAAGCTACTATCTCAGAGTCAAGTCCATATTTAGCGCTAAATCCACGAAAATCATCGGTATCCATAAAAGATTTAGCACAATCAAACTTAGGTGTCATACCTGACTCCTTACCATCGTCGGAACCCCAATCTTCAGAGTTGCGTTTAATTCTTTCCAATAAGTCCCATTTGAATTCAATAGTCTTCAGCATATAAGAACCAGCACAGGAAGTATCGAGCATGTTGCGATCATTGAGAGAAAGCCGAGCATAAAAAATTTGAATAATCATTTCTCTAGAGAGCTCATGATTGGGGCATGAATATAACATTGACTTAATCCTCCCCCAAGCTTGAGCAATGCTTTCTCCTTCGCGAGGCCAGAAATTATATATGTAATTACGATCATGATACAAGATGCATAGGATAGAACTTCTGGTGAAATTCCAACTTCAATCGTTTATAATTCCAAGATCATGTATCATCACATAGCCTATACCATGTCAATGCATCTCCCTTCAAAGATAAAGCGAAGACCTTCCTTTTGACAACATCATCGGGAATACCTGCAAGCTTAAATAATCCACAAACTTCATCCACAAAGATAAGGTGTAAATCGGGATGCAATGTTCCATCTCCTGCAAATGGATTAGCTAACAGTTTCTCTATCATACCCGAAGGGATTTCAAAGTAAACATTTTCAGTAGGTTCAATAGGTTGAGAAGCAACTCTTTGCTCTACTGGTCGGGGCGAAGATACCCCAAACAAGCCCCTCAAAGGATTAGTTTCCATAGTGACAAGTAATAGAAAATTTCAGCACACTATATAAATGTTTCCTTACCAAGTTCCACTCACCAAAAGCGCTACACTCCCCGGCAACGACGCCAGAAAAGAGTCTTGATGACCCACAAGTGTAGGGGATCTATCATAGTCCTTTCGATAAGTAAGAGTGTCGAACCCAACAAGGAGCAGAAGGAAATGATAAACGGTTTTCAGTAAGGTTTTCTCCGCAAGCACTGAAATTGTAGGTAACAGATAGTTTTGTGATAAGATAAATTGTAACGAGTAAAAAGCAATGAAAGTAAATAAAGTGTAGCAAGGCGGCCCAATCCTTTTTGTAGCAAAGGACAGGCCTGGACAATTTCTTATAATGAGAAAAGAGCTCCCAAGGACACATGGGAATTATCGTCAAGCTAGTTTTCATCACGCTCATATGATTCACATTCGGTACTTTGATAATTTGATATGTGGGTGGACCGGCGCTTGGGTACTTCCCTTACTTGGACAAGCATCCCACTTATGATTAACCCCTATTGCAAGCATCCGCAACTACAAAAGAAGTATTAAGGTAAACCTAACCACAACATTAAACATATGGATCCAAATCAGCCCCTAACGGAGCAACGCATAAACTAGGGTTTAAGCTTCTGTCACTCTAGCTATTGGGGAATGTAGTAATTTCAAAAACATCCTACGCACACGCAAGATCATGGTAATGCATAGCAACGAGAGGGGAGAGTGTTGTCCATGTACCCTCGTAGACTGAAAGCGGAAGCGTTATGACAACGCGGTTGATGTAGTCGTACGTCTTCACGGCCCGACCGATCAAGCACCGAAACTACGGCACCTCCGAGTTCTAGCACACGTTCAGTTCGACGACGTCCCTCGAACTCCGATCCAGCCGAGTGTCGAGGGAGAGTTCCGTTAGCACGACGGCGTGGTGATGATCTTGATGTTCTACCGTCGCAGGGCTTCGCCTAAGCACCGCTACAATATTATCGAGGTGGACTATGGTGGAGGGGTGCACCGCACACGGCTAAGAGATCAAGAGATCAATTATTGTTGTATCTAGAGGTGCCCCTGCCCCCGTATATAAAGGATCCAGGGGGAGGGGGTCGGCCGGCCAGGAGTGGCGCGCCAGGAGGAGTCCTCCTCCCACCAGGAGTAGGACTCCCCCCTTCCTTGGGTGAGTAGGAGAGAAGGAAAGAGGGCGAGAGGAGGAAGGAAAAGGGGGCACACGCCTCCTTCCTTTTGGCCTTTCTCCTCTATTCCCGTATGGCCCAATAAGGCCCATATACTCCCCGGCGAATTCCCGTAACTCTCTGGTACTCCGAAAAATACCCGAATCACTCGGAACCTTTCCGAAGTCCGAATATAGTCGTCCAATATATCAACCTTTACGTCTCGACCATTTCGAGACTCCTCGTCATGTCCCCGATCTCATCTGGGACTCTGAACTCCTTCGGTACATCAAAACTCATAAACTCATAATATAACTGTCATCGAAACCTTAAGCGTGCGGACCCTACGGGTCGAGAACAATGTAGACATGACCGAGACATGTCTCTGGTCAATAACCAATAGCGGAACCTGGATGCTCATATTGGCTCCCACGTATTCTACGACGATCTTTATCGGTCAAACCGCATAACAACATACGTTGTTCCCTTTGTCATCGGTATGTTACTTGCCCGAGATTTGATCGTCGTTATCTTAATACCTAGTTCAATCTCGTTATCGGCAAGTCTCTTTACTCGTTACATAATACATCATCCCGCAACTAACTCATTAGTTGCAATGCTTGCAAGGCTTACAGTGATGTGTATTACCGAGTGGGCCCAGAGATAGCTCTCCGACAATCGGAGTGACAAATCCTAATCTCAAAATACGCCAACCCAACATGTACCTTCCGAGACACCTGTAGAGCTCCTTTATAATCACCCAGTTACGTTGTGACGTTTGGTAGCACACAAAGTGTTCCTCCGGTAAACGGGAGTTGCATAATCTCATAGTCATAGGAACATGTATAAGTCATGAAGAAAGCAGTAGCAACATACTAAACGATCAAGTGCTAAGGCTAACGGAATGGGTCAAGTCAATCACATCATTCTCCTAATGATGTGATCCCGTTAATCAAATGACAACTCTTTTGTCCATGGCTAGGAAACATAACCATCTTTGATAAACGAGATAGTCAAGTAGAGGCATACTAGTGACACTATGTTTGTCTATGTATTCACACATGTATTATGCTTCCGGTTAATACAATTCTAGCATGAATAATAAACATTTATCATGATATAAGGAAATAAATAATAACTTTATTATTGCCTCTAGGGCATATTTTCTTCAGTCTCCCACTTGCAGAGTCAATAATCTAGTTCACATCATCATGTGATTTAACACCAATATTCATATCTGTATATGATTAACACCCATAGTTCACATCGTCATGTGACCAACACCCAAAGGGTTTACTAGAGTCAACAATCTAGTTCACATTGCTATGTGATTAACACCCAAAGAGTACTAAGGTATGATCATGTTTTGCTCGTGAGAGAAGTTAAGTCAACGGGTCTGTCACATACAGAGCCATATGTATTTTGCAAATATTCTATGTCTACAATGCTCTGCACGGAGCTACTCTAGCTAATTGCTCCCACTTTCAATATGTATCCAGATTGCGACTTAGAGTCATCTGGATCAGTGTAAAATTTTGCACCGATGTAACTTTTACGACGAACTCTTTTATCACCTCCATAATCGAGAAACATCTCCTTAGTCCTCACTAAGGATATTCTTGACCGTTGTCCAGCGATCTACTATTAGATCAAAATAGTATTCCTTTGCCAAACTCAGAGCAAGGTATACAATAAGTCTGGTTCACAGCATAGCATACTTTATAGAACCTATGATTGAGGCATAGGGAATGAATTTTCATTCTCTTTCTATTTTCTGCCATGGTCGGGTCTTGATTCTTACTCAATTTCACACCTTGCAACACAGGCAAGAACTCCTTCTTTGACTATTCCATTTTGAACTACTTCAAAATCATATCAAGGTATGTACTCATTGAAAAAAATCTTATCAAGCATCTTGATCTATCTATATAGATCTTGATGCTCAATGTGTAAGCAGCTTCATCGAGGTCTTTCTTTGAAAAACTCCTTTCAAAGACTTCTTTATGCTTTCCAGAAAATTCTACATCATTTCCAATTAATAATATGTCATTCAGATATACTTATCAGAAAGGCTGTAGTGCTCCCACTCACTTTCTTATAAATACAGGCTTTTCCAAAAGTCTGTATAAAACCATATGCTTTGATCAACTCATCAAGGCATATATTCCAACTCCGAGATGCTTGCACCAGTCCATTGATGGATCACTGGAGCTTGCACATTTTGTTAGCACCTTTAGGATTATCAAAACCTTCTGGTTGCATCATATACAACTCTTCTTTAAAAAATCCATTAAGGAATGCAGTTTTGACATCCATTTGCCAGATTTCATAAAATGTGGCAATTGCTAACATTATTCGGACAGACTTAAGCATCGATACGAGTGAGAAAATCTCATCGTATTCAACACCTTGAACTTGTCGAAAACCTTTCGCAACAAGTCGAGCTTAGTAGATAGTAACACTACTATCAGTGTCTGTCTTCCTCTTGAAGATCCATTTATTTAACATGGCTTGCTAATCATCGAGCAAGTCAATCAAAGTCCATACTTTGTTCTCATACATGGATCATATCTCAGATTTTATGGCCTCAAGCCATTTTATGGAATCTGGGCTCATCATCGCTTCCTCATAGTTCATAGGTTCATCATGGTCTAGTAACATGACTTCCAGAACATGATTACCGTACCAATCTGGTGCGGATCTTTACTCTGGAAGACCTATGAGATTTGGTAGCAACTTGATCTGAAGTTTCATGATCATCATCATTAACTTCCTCACTAATTGGTGTAGGAATCACTGGAACTGATTTCTGTGATGAAATACTTTCCAATATGTGAGAAGGTACAATTACCTCATCAAGTTCTACTTTCCTCCCACTCACTTCTTTCGAGAGAAACTCCTTCTCTAGAAAGGATCCGCTTTTAGCAACGAATATCTTGCCTTAGGATATGTGATAGAAGGTGTACCCAACAGTCTCTTTTTGGGTATGATATGAAGACGCACTTCTCCAATTTGGGTTCGAGCTTATCAGGTTGAAACTTTTTCACATAAGCATCGCAGCCCCAAAATTTAAGAAACGACAGCTTAGGTTTATTGCTAAACCATAGTTCATACGGTGTCGTCTCAACGGATTTAGATGGTGCCCTATTTAACGTGAATGCAGTTGTCTCTAATGCATAATCCCAAAACGATAGTGGTAAATCGGTAAGATACATCATAGATTGCACCATATCCAATAAAGTGTGGTTACGATGTTCGGACACACTATTACGCTGTGGTGTTTGAGGTGGCATGAGTTTGTGAAACTATTCCACATTGTTTTAACTGAAGGCCAAACTCGTAACTCAAATATTCATCTCCACGATCAGATTGCAGAAACTTTATTTACTTGTTACGATGATTTTACACTTCACTCTGAAATTCTTTGAACCTTTCAACTATTTCAGACTTATGTTTCATCAAGTAGATATGCCCATATCTGCTCAAATCATCTGTGAAGGTCAGAAAATAACGATACCCACCATGAGCCTTAATACTCATTGGTCTACATACATCAGTATGTATTATTTCCAACAAGTTTGTTGCTCGTTCCATTGTTCCGAAGAATGGAGTTTTAGTCATCTTGCCCAAAAGGCACGGTTCGCAAGCATCAAATGATTCATAACCAAGTGATTCCAAAAATCCATCTTTATGGAGTTTCTTCATGCGCTTTACACCGATATGACCCAAACGGCAGTGCCACAAATAAGTTGCACTATCATTATCAACTTTGCATCTTTTGGCATCAATATTATGAATATGTGCATCATTACGATCGAGATCCAACAAACTATTTTCATTGGGTGTATGACCATCGAAGGTTTTATTCATCTAAACAATTATTCTCCGACTTTAAATGAATAACCGTTTTGCAATAAACATGATCAAATCATATTCATGCTCAACGCAAACACCAAATAACATTTATTTAGGTTCAACACTTATCTCGAAAGTATAGGGAGTGTGCAATGATGATCATATCAATCTTGGAACCACTTCCAACACACATCGTCACTTCACCCTCAACTAGTTTCTGTTTATTCTGTAACTCCTGTTTCGAGTTACTAATCTTTAGCAACCGAACAAGTATCAAATACTCAGGGGCTACTATAAACACTAGTAAGATACACATTAATAACCTATATATCAAATATACCCTTGTTCACTTTGCCATCCTTCTTATTTACCAAATAATCAGGGCATTTCTACTTCTAGTGACCATTTCCTTTGCAGTGTAAGCACTCAGTTTCAGGCTTTGGTCCAGCTTTGGGCTTCTTCGCGGGAGTGACAACTTGCTTGTCATTCTACTTGAAGTTCCCCTTTCTTTCCCTTTGCCCTTTTCTTGAAACTAGTGATCTTGTCAACCATCAACACTTGATGCTCTTTCTTGATTTCTACCTTCGTCGATTTCAACATCACGAAGAGCTCGGGAATCGTTTTCTTCATCCCTTGCATACTATAGTTCATCACAAAGTTCTACTAACTTGGTGATGGTGACTAGAGAAATCTGTCAATCACTATCTTATCTGGAAGATTAACTCCCACTTGATTCAAGCGATTGTAGTACCCAGACAGTCTGAGCACATGCTCACTACTTGAGCGATTCTCCTCCATCTTTTAGCCACAGAACTTGTTGGAACTTCATATCTCTCAACTCGGGTATTTGTTTGAAATATTAACTTCAACTCCTGGAACATCTCATATGGTCGATGACGTTCAAAATGTCTTTGAAGTCCCGATTCTAAGCCGTTAAGCATGGTGCACTAAACTATCAAGTAGTCATCATATTGAGCTAGCCAAACATTCATAACGTCTGCATCTGCTCCTGCAATAAGTCTGTCACCTAGCGGTGCATCAAGGACATAATTCGTTTGTGCAGCAATGAGGATAAACCTCAGATCACGGACCAAGTCCGCATCATTGCTACTAACATTTTTCAACATAGTTTTCTCTAGGAACACATATAAAAACATAGGGAAGCAAAAACATAGGGAAGCAACAACGCGAGCTATTGATCTATAACATAATTTGCAAAATACTACCAGGACTAAGTTCATGATAAATTCAAGTTCAATTAATCATATTACTTAAGAACTCCACCTTAGATAGACATCTCTTTAGTCATCTAAGTGATCACGTGATCCAAATCAAATAAACCATGTCCGATCATCACGTGAGATGGAGTAGTTTCAATGGTGAACATCACTATGTTGATCATATCTACTATATGATTCATGTTCGACCTTTCGGTCTCCGTGTTCCGAGGCCATATCTGTATATGCTAGGCTCGTCAAGTTTAACCTGAGTATTTCGCGTGTGCAACTGTTTTGCACCCGTTGTATTTGTGCGTAGAGCCTATCACACCCGATCATCACGTGGTGTCTCAGCACGAAGAACTTTCGCAGCGGTGCATACTCAGGGAGAACACTTCTTGATAATTAGTGAGAGATCATCTTAAAATGCTACCGTCAATCAAAGCAAGATAAGATGCATAAAGGATAAACATCACATGCAATCAATATAAGTGATATGATACGGCCATCATCATCTTGTGCTTGTGATCTCCATCTCTGAAGCACCGTCGTGATCACCATCGTCACCGGCGCGACACCTTGATCTCCATCGTAGCATCGTTGTCGTTACGCCATCTATTGCTTCTACAACTATCGCTACCGCTTAGTGATAAAGTAAAGCAATTACAGGGCGTTTGCATTTCATACAATAAAGCGACAACCATATGGCTCCTGCCAGTTGCCGATAACTTTGGTTACAAAACATGATCATCTCATACAATAAAATATAGCATCACGTCTTGACCATATCACATCACAACATGCCCTGCAAAAACCAAGTTAGACGTCCTCTACTTTGTTGTTGCAAATTTTACGTGGCTGCTACGGGCTAAGCAAGAACCGTTCTTACCTACGCATCAAAACCATAACAATAGTTCATCAAGTTAGTGTTGTTTTAACCTTCACAAGGACCGGGCGTAGCCACACTCGGTTCAACTAAAGTTGGAGAAACAGACATCCGACAGCCACCTGTGTGCAAAGCACGTCGGTAGAACCAGTCTCGCGTAAGCGTACGCGTAATGTCGGTCCGGGCCGCTTCATCCAACAATACCGCCAAACTAAAGTATGACATGCTGGTAAGCAGTATGACTTGTATCGCCCACAACTCACTTGTGTTCTACTCGTGCATATAACATCTACGCATAAAACCTGGCTCGGATGCCACTTTTGGGGAACGTAGTAATTTCAAAAAATTGCCTACGCACACGCAAGATCATGGTGATGCATAGCAACGAGAGGGGAGAGTGTTGTCCACGTACCCTCGTAGATCGAAAGCGGAAGCATTATGACAACGCGGTTGATGTAGTCGTACGTCTTCACGGCCCGACCGATCAAGCACCGAAACTACGGCACCTCCGAGTTCTAGCACACGTTTTGCTCGATGACGTCCCTCGAACTCCGATTCAGCCGAGTGTCGAGAGAGAGTTCTGTCAGCACGACAGCGTGGTGACGATCTTGGTGTTCTACGGTTGTAGGGCTTCGCCTAAGCACCGCTACAATATTATCGAGGTGGACTATGGTGGAGGGGGGCACCATAGTTGTTGTATCTAGAGGTGCCCCCCTGCCCCTGTATATAAAGGATCCAGGGGAAGGGGGTCGGCCGGCCAGGAGTGGCGCGCCAGGAGGAGTCCTCCTCCCACTGGGAGTAGGACTCCCCCCTTCCTTGTTGGAGTAGGAGAGAAGGAAAGAGGGGGGAGGAGGAAGGAAAAGGGGGCTGCGCCCCTTGTCCAATTCGGACCAAGGGGGGCGCACGCCTCCTTCCTTTTGGCCTTTCTCCTCTATTCCCGTATGGCCCAATAAGGCCCATATACTCCCCGACGAATTCCCGTAACTCTCCGGTACTCCGAAAAATACCCGAATCACTCGGAACCTTTCCGAAGTCCGAATATAGTCGTCCAATATATCGATCTTTTCGTCTCGACCATTTCGAGACTCCTCGTCATGTCCCCAATCTCATCCGGGACTCCGAACTCCTTCGGTACATCAAAACTCATAAACTCATAATATAACTGTCATCGAAACCTTAAGCGTGCGGACCCTATGGGTTCGAGAACAATGTAGACATGACCGAGACATGCCTCCGGTCAATAATCAATATCGGAACCTGGATGCTCATATTGGCTCCCACATATTCTACGAAGATCTTTATCGGTCAAACCGCATAACAACATACGTTGTTCCCTTTGTCATCGGTATGTTACTTGCCCGAGATTTGATCGTCGGTATCTTAATACCTAGTTCAATCTCGTTACCGGCAAGTCTCTTTACTCGTTACGTAATACATCATCCCACAACTAACTCATTAGTTGCAATGCTTGCAAGGCTTACAGTGATGTGTATTACCGAGTGGGCCCAAAGATACCTCTCCGACAATTGGAGTGACAAATCCTAATCTCGAAATACGCCAACCCAACATGTACCTTCGGAGACTCCTGTAGAGCTCATTTATAATCACCCGGTTACGTTGTGACGTTTGGTAGCACACAAAGTGTTCCTCCGGTAAACGGGAGTTGCATAATCTCATAGTCATAGGAACATGTATAAGTCATGAAGAAAGCAGTAGCAACATACTAAACGATCAAGTGCTAAGGCTAATGGAATGGTTCAAGTCAATCACATCATTCTCCTAATGATGTGATCCCGTTAATCAAATGACAACTCTTTTGTCCATGGCTAGGAAACATAACCATCTTTGATAAACGAGCTAGTCAAGTAGAGGCATACTAGTGACACTATGTTTGTCTATGTATTCAGACATGTAGTATTCTAGCATGAATAATAAACATTTATCATGATATAAGGAAATAAATAATAACTTTATTATTGCCTCTAGGGCATATTTCCTTCACTAGCTACCCATCATCTACTTATTACTTCCCAATGCCTTCCTCTAAGCCCAAATAATGGTGAAGTGTCATGTAGTCAACGTTCACATAACACCACTAGAGGAAAGACAACATACATCTCATCAAAATATCGAACGGACACCAAATTCACATGACTACTAATAGCAAGACTTCACCCATGTCCTTAGGAACAAACGTAACTAATCATAAAGCATATTCATGTTCATAATCAGAGGAGTAATAATATGCATTAAGGATCTGAACATATGATCTTCCACCATGTAAACCAATAAGGATCAACTACAAGGAGTAATCAACACTACTAGCAACCCACAGGTACCAATTTGTGGTTTGGATACAAGATTGGATACAAGAGATGAACTAGGGTTTTGAGAGGAGATGGTGCTGGT
Source organism: Triticum aestivum (assembly GCF_018294505.1). Classification (NCBI taxonomy): domain Eukaryota; kingdom Viridiplantae; phylum Streptophyta; class Magnoliopsida; order Poales; family Poaceae; genus Triticum; species Triticum aestivum. Next base: position 748,327,533 of record NC_057803.1, read on the forward strand.
GAAGATGTTGATGGAGATTGACTCCCTCCCGATTAGAGGATCGTTGGTGATGGCGATGGTGATGATTTCCCCCTCCCGGAGGGAAGTATCCCCAGCAGAACAGCTCTTCCGGAGCTCTAGATTGGTTCCGCCAAGGTTCCGCCTCGTGGCGGCGGAGTTTCATCCCATAAGCTTGCCCACGATTTTTTCCAGGGTAAAAGCCTTCATATAGCATAAGATGGACACCGGAGGGCCACCAGGGGGCCCAGGAGACAGGGGCGCGCCCAATAGGGGTGGGTGCGCCCCCCACCCTCCTGGCCAGGGTGTGGGCCCCCTGAGGTGTTTCTTCCGCTCAATAATTCTTATTAATTCCAAAAGGAAGTTTCATGGAGTTTCAGGTCTTTTGGAGCAGTGCAGAATAGGTTTCCAATGTTTGCTCCTTTTCCAGCTAGAATTCCAGCTGCTGGCATTCCGTAAACCTTATAAAATAAGAGAGAATAGCCATAGGTATTGATATATAATGTGTAATAACAGCCCATAATGCAATAAATATTGATATAAAAGCATGATGCAAAATGGACGTATCATAGTTACCCGCGCAGGGCTTCGCCTAAGCACTACGACGATATGATCGAGGTGTTAAACTGCGGAGGGGGGCACCGCACACGGCTAAGAGATTGTCTGTTGTGCTTTGTGGTGCCCCCTGCCCCCATATATAAAGGAGGAGAGGGGGAGGTTGGCCGGCCCTGTAGGGCGCGCCATGAGGGAGGAGTCCTACTAGGATTCCAAGTCCTAGTAGGATTCCACTTGGTGGAAGGGGGAAGAAGGAAGGGAGAGGGAGAGGAAGAGGGAAAGGGGGTCGTGCCCCCTCCCCTAGTCCTATCCAGACTCCCCATGGGGGGTGCGCCACCCCGTTGTGGGCTGTCCTCTCTCTCCCTTGTGGCCCATGATGGCCCATTGCTTCCCCCGGGGGTTCCGGTAACCCCTCCGGCACTCCGTGTTTACCCGGTACCTCTCGGAACTCTTCCGGTGCCCGAATAACATCGTCCAATATATCAGTCTTTATGTCTCAACCATTTTGAGACTCCTCGTCATGTCTGTGATCTCATCCGGGACTCCGAACAAACTTCGGTCATCAAATCATGATAACCCACAAGTGTAGAGGATCGCAACAGCTTTCGAGGGTGAAGTACAACCCAAATTTATTGATTCGACACAAGGGGAGGCAAAGAATATTCTTGAGTATTAGCAGTTGAATTGTCAATTCAACCACACTTGGATAACTTAGTATCTGCAGCAAAGTATTTAGTAGCAAAGTAGTATGATAGTAATGGTAACAGTAGCAAAGGTAAAGATAAACGTTTTGCGTTTTTTGTAGTAGTTGTAACAGTAGCAACGGAAAAGTAAATAAGCGAAGAACAATATATGAAAAGCTCGTAGGCAATGGATCGGTGATGGATAATTATGCCGGATGCGATTCCTCATGTAATAGCTATAACATAGGGTGACACAGAACTAGCTCCAATTCATCAATGTAATGTAGGCATATATTCCGTAAATAGTCATACGTGCTTATGGAAAAGAACTTGCATGACATCTTTTGTCCTACCCTCCCGTGGCAGCGGGGTCCTAGAGGAAACTAAGGGATATTAAGGCCTCCTTTTAATAGAGAACCGGACCAAAACATTAACACATAGTGAATACATGAACTCCTCAAACTACGGTCATCACCGAGAAGTATCCCAATTATTGTCACTTCGGGGTTGTCGGATCATAACACATAATAGGTGACTATAGACTTGCAAGATAGGATCAAGAACACACATATATTCATGAAAACATAATAGGTTCAGATCTGAAATCATGGCACTCGGGCCCGAGTGACAAGCATTAAGCATAGCAAAGTCATAGCAACATCAATCTCAGAACATAGTGGATACTAGGGATCAAACCCTAACAAAACTAACTTGATTACATGGTAAATCTCATCCAACCCATCACCGTCCAGCAAGCCTACGATGGAATTACTCACGCACGGCGGTGAGCATCATGAAATTGGTGATGGAGGATGGTTGATGATGACGACGGCGACGAATCCCCCTCTCCGGAGCCCCGAACGGACTCCAGATCAGCCCTCCCGAGAGAGATTAGGGCTTGGCAGCGGCTCCATGTCGTAAAACGCCATGAAAATTTATCTATGATTTTTTTTCTCCGTGATACAGAATATATGGAGTTGGAGTTGAGGTCGGTGGAGGTCCAGGGGGCCCACGAGATAGGGGGCGCGCCCCCCTGTCTCATGGATAGGCCCTAGGCCCCCTGGTGTATTTCTTTCGCCCATAAATTATTATTAATTCCCAAAAGTGCCTCCGTGGATTTTCAGGACATTCCGAGAACTTTTCTTTTCTACACATAAAACAACATCATGGCAGTTCTGCTGAAAACAGCGTCAGTCCGGGTTAGTTTCATTCAAATCATGCAAGTTAGAGTCCAAAACAAGGGCAAAAGTGTTTGGAAAAGTAGATACGTTGGAGACGTATCAAATCACATAACTCATAATACAAATTGTCATCGAACGTTAAGCGTGCGAACCCTACGGGTTCGAGAAGTATGTAGACATGACCGAGACCTCTCCGGTCAATAACCAATAGCGGAACCTGGATGCTCATATTGGTTCCTACATATTCTACGAAGATCTTTATCGGTCAAAACGCATAACAACATACGTTGTTCCCTTTGTCATCGGTATGTTACTTGCCCGAGATTTGATCGTCGGTATCTTAATACCTAGTTCAATCTCATTACCGGCAAGTCTCTTTACTCGTTACGTAATACATCATCCCACAACTAACTCATTACTTGCAAGGCTTGCAAGGCTTACAGTGATGTGTATTACCGAGTGGGCCCAGAGATACCCCTCCGATACACAGAGTGGCAAATCCTTATCTCGATCTATGCCAACCCAACAAACACCTTCAGAGACACCTGTAGAGCATCTTTATAATCACCTGGTTACGTTGTTACGTTTGATAGAGCACAAGGTGTTCCTCCGGTATTTGGGAGTTGCATAATCTCATAGTCAAAGGAACATGTATAAGTCATGAAGAAAGCGGTAGCAATAAAACTATAACGATCATAATGCTAAGCTAATGGATGGGTCTTGTCCATCACATCATTCTCCTAATGATGTGATCCAGTTCATCAAATGACAACACATGTCTATGGTTAGGAAACATAACCATCTTTAATTAACGAGTTAGTCAAGTAGAGGCATTCTAGGGACACTATGTTTTGTCTATGTATTCACACATGTACTAAGTTTCCGGTTAATACAATTCTAACATGAATAATAAACATTTATCATAAAATAAGGAAATATAAATAACAACTCTATTATTGCCTCTAGGGCATATTTCCTTTAATATGGGCAGAACCGGAGGGGAAGGAAAGAGGGGAAGGAGAAGGAAAGGGGGGATTCGGACTCCTCCTTCCTTCCCTCCTCCCTCCTCTTTCCTTCCCCCTCCGGTAAATAAGGAAGGGGAGGGGGGCGGCCGTCCTAGCTAGGAGGAACCCAAGTAGGATTTGGTCCTACTTGGTGCGCCTCTTGGCCTCTCCCCTCTCCCTCCCACCTACATATATGTGTGGGGGGGGGGGGTCACCCCTAGCACACCCAGACAATTGTTAGCCATGTGTGGCGCCCCCCTCCACCGTTTACTCCCACGGTCATATCTTCGTAGTGCTTACGCGAAGCCCTGCGCGGATCACTTCACCATCACCGTCACCACACCATCGTGCTGACGGAACTCATCTACTCTCTCGACCCTCTGCTGGATCAAGAGCTCGAGGGATGTCATCGCGTTGAACGTGTGCAGAACTCGAAGGTGCCGTACGTTCGGTACTCGATCGGTTAGAACTTCCTCCATTTGTTTTATTCTTTTTATGCGGTGATAATCAGATTGATTGACGCATATGGTGGTGGTAAGCTTTTGCATCTACACATTCCTCATCACAAACAAACATAATTTCCTTCTTAAAAAATGTTGATGATAATCTCGTAGACAAGCAACTGTCATCAAAAGAAAGAAATCCTCGAAAAACTTAAGGTACATGCCCCTGAAAACTCGTCGTTGTTCGTCTACGCTCGTGTGTCTTTGGTTTAGATCCTTCCGATCTACATTATTTTTCATCAGCGGCGATTGTTGTTCTGGGGTGCTGGTCCTATGGGGCCTTAGCACGACGACTTCCCGACTGTCTACTACAACAAGTTTTGCCCGGCTCCGGCAATGGAGGGGCGATGACGGCGGCGCGCCTTTGGCTCGCCTCGGTGCTTGTAGTCGTCGCTAGGTGGTCTACGAATCTGAATGTAATTTTTATTTTTGATATTCGTTGTACTGCCATGATTGAAGATGAATAGATTGGAAGTTTTTTCGCAAAAAAAAACTTAAGGTGCATGCCCCTGAAAACTAAAAGCAAAAACAATGTATTATCACATTCACTACTGGCATCGTGTCGTCATATGGAGCATTTATTTCCGGCCATGCAAGAGTCTCTTGCCATCACACATGTGTTCCTTTTCAATATAGTTGCTCATAACCTCTTCAACAAGTTTAGTTTCTGGACCAATTTATTTTTCTTTGAAATATCGGTGTTCAGTAGTGCTTTCGTGTCGTCATATGCAATGTCTCATAGCAGACACGCCTGAGTCCGGTGCAAAAACATGTGTTCTTTTTCAATGCAGTTTGATCATAACCTCTTTGGAAAAAAAATCTTATGCGACGAAAAAACCATGAAATAGACCCACGCTTTCGTCCACCCATTCTTTCTTGGTGGCCTATTGTCCCGACTATGGGGTTATACAACACTACATTCGTAGATCTCCCGAGAGAGGACAATACGACGGTGCTCACCTTTTGCATCTACACACTCCCTGTCGGTGTCAAAACCGGCGGATCTCGGGTAGGGGGTCCCGAACTGTGCGTCTAGGCGGATGGTAACAGGAGACAAGGGACACGATGGTTTACCCAGGTTCGGGCCCTCTTGATGGAGGTAAAACCCTACGTCCTGCTTGATTGATATTGATATTGTGGATGTTTACAAGAGTGGATCTATCACGAGATCAAGGAGGCTAAACCCTAGAAGCTAGCCTATGGTATGATTGTAATGGTTGTTGTTGTGTCCTACGGACTAGAGCCATCCGGTTTATATAGACACCGGAGAGGGCTAGGGTTACATAGAGTCGGTTACAATAGTAGGAGATCTACGTATCCGTATCGCCAAGCTTGCCTTCCACGCCAAGGAAAGTCCCATCCGGACATGGGACGAAGTCTTCAATCTTGTATCTTCATAGTCTTGGAGTCCGGTCGATGATGATGATAGTCCGGCCGATGATAGTTCGGCCGATGATGGTAGTCCGGCTATCCGGACACCCCCTAATCCAGGACTCCCTTAGTAGCCCCTGAACCAGGCTTCAATGACGATAAGTCCGGCGCGTATATTGCTTGGCATTGCAAGGCAGGTTCCTCCTCCGAATGATAGAAGATTGTGAACACCAGGATAGTGTCTGGCTCTGCAAAATAAATTCCACATTCCACCGTAGAGAGAATAATATATACACAAGTTCAATCTTCTGACGTTTTTTGCGGCATGACGTCACGCCACTACCAAGCCATTACTTGAATCGTTTTTTACTCTACCACCTCAGCGCATTTAGCGAAGCGGTTTCCTTGGCACGTCTTGTTGAAGCAGAGATCGTGTTCCCCCTTAATCCGGGATTCTCATCAATACGGACGTGGGTAACCCAACCGCGCCATTGATGGCGATGCTTGGGGGATAAGCGAGTTTTACCAGGCCGGTGGGGGACGTGTAGACTTTGCCCGCCCATATAAGGGATAAGGATTCACCTTTTCACCTACGCCTTCTTCCTCCTTTGCTTATCCATCTCCGCGCACTCGAGCTCCAGTGCCCAAGCCCGCACATCTCGTATCAACCTTCCCCAGTCATGTCTGGAGTGGGAGGCAAGTGGATGACCTCCTCCGTTATGGAGGAGCACATCGAAAGACTGCGCAGCGCCGGCTACCTGTCCGGCGACATTGCGCACCGGCTGCCCGACGAGGGGCAGCTCATCCCCACCCCCAGGCCCCATGAGAGGGTCGTTTTTCTTCCCCACTTCCTCCGCGGACTGGGCTTTCCACTTCACCCCTTTGTCCGGGGGCTCATGTTCTACTACGGCCTGGATTTCCATGATCTGGCGCCGAACTTCATCCTCAACATCTCGGCGTTTATCGTCGTGTGCGAGGCCTTCCTCTGCATCCAGCCCCACTTCGGCTTGTGGCTCAAGACCTTCAATGTCAAGCCGAAGGTAGTGAAGGGCACTCAAGCGGAGTGCGGAGGCACCATGTTGGGCAAGATGCCCAACGTCCTTTGGTTCGAAGGGGCCTTCATGGAATCCGTCAAGGGGTGGCAATCGGGGTGGTTCTATATCACCGAGCCGCGCGACCCTATGTGGGCGGCGGCCCCCGAGTTCAGATATGGTATCCCCACGCAGCTCACCTCCTGGAAAGAGAAGGGCTTGCTGTGGGGTAGTTCGGAGGAGCTGACGGGACTCCAAGCCTATATCCAGAAGCTGGTGAAGAAGCTCAGGCTGGTTAACGTGGTCCAAGTCATGCTCGTCCGCCGGATTCTCCCATGCCAGGAAGGGGCATTCAATCTATGGGAGTTCAATCCGGAGCAGCACCAGGCGCTGAGCGGGCTCTTCGACATGACGTACGAAGGCGCCTGGAGGGTGCTGTTTAAGGGCGCCGAAGCCCCCGCATCCGCGACTGAAGATCGCGGATTTCGCTCGCAGCGTCAAGCCGACGAGGTAAGTGATTCTACCCCTTTACGGGACACTTGCTTTTCATAGTTTGACTCTATGCGGGTTTTAATTTCCCCTTTTCCTTTGACAGGACTGGATGAGGAAGGCGGAGCAGATTATCTGCTCGGCTCCTATGCCAGAAAACCCAGTAGACGCCCATCTAGCGAGGCTGCTGGTTCCGGCACCGCACGTGGTGCCGGAGAAGATGGCCAAGAAGGAGGCCACGGGTGCTTGAAAGAGTTCCCGTTTTCAGGTGTCCGACGACTCCGGGGCGGACTCCTCCCCCGAAAACGAGGAGGAGAAAGAGGACTCTCTCCCAGAGGAGGGAGAGAGGAAGAGGAACGCTTCCCCAACAGGGGAGGCCGAAGGGTCCAAGAGGGGAAGGACTATTCCCCCGGACAGCTCCGCCAACATCAACGTTGGCGAGGAAGAATGGCCTTCAAGGGCCAGGCCTCCGGCGAGATCATAAGTATCCAGATTCCTGAATGATTTATAATATCTTTTTCTGCGTCACATAGTGTCATTCTGATGCCGCATGCTGCCTGTAGTCCGGCCAATGATGATCTCCCCGCTTCATTGAGCGGGTCGTTGGCTCCGTCGGATGTAGACTCCATCCCGACCGCCTCCACCCCTCGCGACACCAAGGACGCCGAGGTGGGATCCAAAGAAGGGACCCATCAGGGGGAGGCTCCGGAGGCGCCACAAGGCGGCCTCCCGGACTTTGCGCCGGACTCCACATCAGAACCCGCAGTGGTTCCGGAGTCCGGCCGGCGGCCCCTTCGCACGAAGGGCAAGACTGTGACGCCGGCAGCTTCCATCCAACCGGAGGCACCGGACAATTTGTTGGAGGCGCTGCAGAGCGCTTCCATCGAGAAAGAACATCGCACAATTATGAGTGCGGTGATTCAGAAGGTACAGCTTGCCAAGAGCGGGCTGACCGAAGCCTGCAATAGCCTTCTATCAGGCTTTGAGGTAAGAAGTTAAAAATATGCAATGTAATACCGCATAGACAGTAGCCCCTGATGCTCGGTTCGGTGTTCGGAAAGAAAAGCCGTACTGAGGATCTGAAAGAAAAGAAGATATACGCAGGGTTGCTAAAAAATTATGTCAATATGGGTTGCAGGCTGCGATGCTGACCTCTGCCGCACTGACTGCGGAGGTCGGTGCTTTGAAGCAGGAGCTCGAGCGGTCCGAGCAAGAGCTCGGCCGCGCCAAGAAGCAGCTCCAGGACAAAGAAGGTGAGTAACACCTCTTTGAACTTGTACCTTACAGAAAAGGATTTAGGTTGCAACAAAAAATAACAAGGATAACATGGGTACTGCAGGGGCCACGAACGAGGTGGTGACCCTGAAGGAGGCCGTGTCCGCAGCTGAACGCAATGCGGCCGCAGAACGGGCAGAGCGAGAAAAGCAGGAGGCGCGGGTGGCGGTGGTTCGGCAAGAGCTCTAGGCTCTCATGGAAAAGCATGAGAGTTTGGAGCGTGACTCAAAGACTCGAGAGTCCGAGCTTGCCTCGGCTCTCGAAAGTGCCAAAACTGCCAAGGCCGATGCCCATAAGTCCCTTCAGGAGATTGAGTTGGTGAGGAAGATAGCGGTGGGTAAGGCATTTTCCATGCAAAGCAAGCATGTGAATGTAAATTACGTGTTACTTACCCGAATTCAGAGCTCTCCAGGGGCGTTTGCAGATCTGCCTTGCAGCGTGTCTGATGCCGCCGCATTCTACCGAGCCGAGGAAGGGAGCTCAACGGAGAAGGTCTTCTGGTCCCAGTATGCTGAGGCCGGCCATCCGGTGCCCCCTAGCGACCAGCTGAAGCAGCTGGTCGAGCTCCACAAGGTGGCCGAGCAGGCCATGAAGGGCCTCATAGTCCGGCTGTGGCCTGGAGAGGCCATGCCTGGGAGGTACTTCGGCCTCGTGCGACGGTTAGTGGATGCGTGCCCCTGGGTGGAGGTTATCAAGCGCTCCGCCTGTATTGAAGGTGCTCGTCGGGCCCTTGCCTGCGCAAAGGTGCATTGGGGCAAGCTGGATGCGGAGAAGCTAATCACTGACGCGCCACCAGCGGGCAAGGAATATCGTACGCCCGAGATGTACTATAAGACTGTCCTGAAGGGTGCCCGCAAGATTGCGGATGAGTGCCCCAGGGATGTAATTATTGAGTAAATTCGCAATGTGTTATCCTGTGCGCTGAAAACTTTGTTCATATGCGCTAAGAACCGCTTGTTAATTTAAAATATTACCTTCTGTGCGGCCGTTTATTAAATCTGAGAGATGGCAAGTCGTCGGCTTCAGCCCCCATGCCACGAGTGCTGGGGTGTTCGGGATAAACTTGAGCACTCTTGTTCCCATTTTTGGGTCCATCTAGGGAGGCGCTCAACACAACGAACAAGGCAACCGGACTTATAGTGCTTGAACACTCTCACTTAGCCATAGAATTCTATAATTTTAAATTTTGGCGAAGCCCCTAGTATTCGGAAGACCGAATTCGGGGCGCTATCCACGCCTTCGTCGGACATTATCCGGTACTTCGCTCGAAGCGGCGTAGGTCTTTAAGGACCCGAAAAGACCTCTCGAACAGCGACCAATCTCTCGCCTTATCATGACAGTCAGTTTTAGCTTTCTCCACTGAGGCGTTAACCCGGCTCAACCGGGGCGCAATCGCAGTGGTTCTCCCGGTGCTACCTTAGCCGATAGAACGGAACGTAAGGTGCCAAACATGGGAGCCGGGCAAACCCAACTATTGACCCAAGACATGATTCGGAGCCGATTCATATAATGCTATAAGTTCGAGGTGCCGCACTTGTGAAAGTGTGCGGACTTTATCACACCATAATGCGGGGAACATAAGCCCCTGGTGTATTTCGCCGTACCAAAATGTACGGATGCAACATGACGTAAATGAACATATATATATAAGGTAATGCAATTATGGGCAAAAAGTGCTGCATTTTATTCGAGAAGATTTGCTATGAGTGCGGAATGATACAAATAGTGCGGAAAGCAAGGGATTGGACGAATTAAAGGCGTCTCCCTCCAGGGGTAGGCCGCGGAATGGTGTATTTAACAAATTTAATGCTCGTAATGGAGACCACCTGAGTGTTCGTCGCAGCCTTTGTCCCTCTCTGGCTGTTGCATCATGAGTTCGGCAGGTTCGCCGCCGGACAGAGTTATGTATAAAAAAGAGAGAAATAAAAGATAAAAAGAGCGACACACTTGGGAGCCCCTGGTGTGGTCGAACCGCACTCTGGGTCTGTTGTGTTTGTGCCTCTCCCCCTATGCCCATGGTATCCCCAGGGCGTAATTATGTACGCAGAGAGTTTGTCTTACAATTGTGCGAGGGCTAGGGTTGAGGCCGCATTGCTATGCGTGCTCGGAACGTGCCAGGTGGTCTTGGTTGATGTTGCTCCAGGCGCGTTTGGCCGTGTCCGGTCGTTTAACGGACGGACTCGAAAATTGCCTTAAAAGGCTGCTCTGTACTTCTGCAGCGAGAGCCGCTGTATGTTCCTCCGTTCAGAGGGAGCGTTCCGTGTTTCCATTGACCGTGATGACTCCACGAGGGCCTGGCATCTTGAGCTTAAGGTATGCATAATGCGGCACCACGTTGAACTTTGCGAACGCGGTTCGTCCGAGCATAGCGTGATAGCCACTGCGGAATGGGACTATGTCGAAGATTAACTCCTCGCTTCGGAAATTATCCAGGGATCCGAAGACCACTTCCAGTGTAACTGAGCCTGTACAACTGGCCTCGACACCTGGTATGACGCCTTTGAAGGTTGTCTTTGTAGGTTTAATCCTTGAAGGGTCTATGCCCATCTTTCGCACTGTATCCTGATAAAGCAGGTTCAGGCTACTGCCGCCGTCCATCAGGACTCTCGTGAGGTGAAATCCATCGACGATTGGGTCTAAAACCAATGCGGCGAATCCGCCATGGCGGATACTAGTCGGATGGTCTCTTCGATCGAAAGTGATCGGGCAAGAGGACCATGGGTTGAATTTTGGGGCGACTGGCTCCATCGCGTATACGTCCCTTAGTGCACGCTTCCGCTCCCTCTTGGGTATATGCGTTGCGTATATCATATTTACCGTCCGAACTTGAGGGGGGAATACCTTTTGTACTCTGTTGTTCGGCGGCCGGGTCTCTTCCTCGTCATCGCTGTGTAGCCCCTTATCATTGTTTTCGGCGATTAATTTGCCTGCCTGCTTGAATATCCAACAATCTCTGTTGGTGTCGTTAGCTGGCTTTTCGGGGGTTCCATGTATTTGACAGGAGCGGTCGAGTATTCGGTCCAAATTGGACGGGCCCGGGGTGGTTCTTTTGAATGGCTTCTTCCGTTGACCGGGCTTGGAGCCTCGGAATCCGGCGTTGACTGCCGTATCCTCATTGCTGTCGCCGTTAATGCGGCGTTTGTTTTTGTTTCGACGCGACCTGCCATTGCGGTCCTTGGTATCCGGACTGCCAGTGCTTTTGCTGAGGTTGTTGCTGCGAGCTAGCCAGCTATCCTCTCCCGCACAGAAGCGGGTCATGAGTGATGTGAGGGCTGCCATGGATTTCGGCTTTTCCTGTCCTAGGTGCCGGGCCAGCCACTCATCGCGGATGTTATGTTTGAAGGTAGCGAGGGCCTCTGCATCCGGACAGTCGACGATTTGATTTTTCTTTGTTAAGAACCGTGTCCAGAATTGCCTGGCCGATTCGTCTGGCTGCTGGATTATGTGGCTTAGGTCATCTGCATCCGGTGGTCGCACATACGTGCCCTGGAAGTTGTCGAGGAATGCGACTTCCAGGTCTTCCCAGCATCCAATTGACTCTGTGGGCAGGCTGTTAAGCCAATGCCGAGCTGGTCCTTTAAGCTTGAGCGGGAGATATTTGATGGCGTGAAGATCGTCGCCGCGGGCCATATGTATATGGAGGAGATAATCCTCAATCCAAACCGCGGGGTCTGTTGTGCCATCGTAGGATTCGATATTAACGGGTTTAAACCCTTCAGGGATTTGATGATCCATTACTTCGTCAGTGAAGCATAGTGGGTGCGCAGCGCCTCTGTATTGAGCAATATCGCGACGTAGCTCGAGAGAGCGTTGTCTGCTGTGTTCTGCCCGGCCGGAGTAGTTGTATCCGGCGCGGCGGTATTCGTCGTGGGTCTTGGGGCGCCCACGTGATCCATAGATAGATCTGGATTGTCTTGCCTTGTCCTCCAATATATCCCGCAATTCCGGCGCGTTCCCCCGTGGCTTCATGCTTTTTGAGCGGTGCCGGGGTACGGTTTTGGTGGAGGGCTTGCACGCCTCTCTGTCGCGGCCACGAGGTGGTCGGTCTGCCGTATTGTGCGCTGGTGATGCAGGTTTGTACGCTTCCTCCTCTAGTCGGGGGAGCAACTTGCGTTTTGGGTAACTTTTGGAGGGGCGTTCGAGTTCATACTCTTCGGCCGCGAGGACCTCGGTCCATCTGTCAGCCAGTAGGTCTTGATCAGCTTGAAGCCGTTGCTGCTTTTTCTTTAGGCTGTTTGTCGTGGCCATTAGCCTGCGTCTGAAACGCTCTTGTTCGACGGGATCCTCAGGCACGACGAATTCGTCGTCGTCGAGGCTTGCCTCGTCTCCGGAGGGAGGTAAGTAATTATCATCCTCGACCTCTTCGTCTGCCGCCCTCTCGTGAGGGCTTGCTTCTGCCTCCTCCTGCGCTGGATCGTGCTGGAGGGGGTTGTCTTCGGCACTTTCTGGGGTGTTATTATCTCCTGTGCCGGAATCTCTATTCTTGCTGTGGCGGGATTTAGAGCGGCGCCGCTGATGTCGGCGCTTGGGCTGTTTCTTTAAGGAATCGGCCTCCGTTGCTTCTTCGCCGTCCCCATCTTTTGGGGTGTCCACCATATATATGTCGTATGATGAGGTGGTCTTCCAGTGCCCTGTAGGCACTGGTTCTTGATAGTCTCCGGCATTGTCGTCCATACCGTCGATGTCTTCGGAGTCGTAGTCGAGTACGTTGGTTAGATCGTCGACGGTGGCTACGAAGTGGGTGGTGGGTGGGCTCTGAATTTCTTCGTCGTCCGCGTCCCAACCATCCTGGCCGTAGTTCGGCCAGGGCTCTCCGGATAGCGAGAGATGCTTCAGCGAATTTAAGATATCGCCGAAGGGTGAGTGCTGAAAGATGTCCGCAGCGGTGAATTCCATGATCGGCGCCCAGTCGGATTCAACTGGCAGGGGCGCAGGAGGTTCGGAGTCCGGCAGAGAGTCCGACACCTCGGAGTCATGAGCTTTATGCGGGATAAGGTAAGTGTTCGGCTCCATCGCCGTAGAAGTTGCAGCTCCCGAGGCGGTGTCCAGCCATCCGTCCTCGATCTGAGCGATCGGCTCCGGACTATGGGTCGGAGTGGATTCGTGTGCGGCCTCCAAGGTGCTGTCCGGCGGCAGAGTTAGGTCGTGCCCATCGTGACAGCGCGGCACGCTCGGCTGTGGCTCAGATCCATCTAAGATCAAGTCCCCGCGGATATCGGCCGTGAAGTTTAGGCTTCCGAACCCGACCTGGCGGCTAGGGGCGTAGCTTTCGATCTGCTCCAGATGGCCAAGTGAGTTGGCCCGCAGTGCGAAGCCGCCGAATACGAAGATCTGTCCGGGGAGAAAAGTCTCACCCAGGACTGAGTCGTTGTCGATTGAAGAGGCCATCAAGCCTATCGGTGACGACACAGAGGAACTCTCAATGAAAGCACCAATGTCGGTGTCAAAACCGGCGGATCTCGGGTAGGGGGTCCCGAACTGTGCGTCTAGGCGGATGGTAACAGGAGACAAGGGACACGATGTTTTACCCAGGTTCGGGTCCTCTTGATGGAGGTAAAACCCTACGTCCTGCTTGATTGATATTGATATTGTGGATGTTTACAAGAGTGGATCTACCACGAGATCAAGGAGGCTAAACCCTAGAAGCTAGCCTATGGTATGATTGTAATGGTTGTTGTTGTGTCCTACGGACTAGAGCCATCCGGTTTATATAGACACCGGAGAGGGCTAGGGTTACATAGAGTCGGTTACAATAGTAGGAGATCTACGTATCCGTATCGCCAAGCTTGCCTTCCACGCCAAGGAAAGTCCCATCCGGACACGGGACGAAGTCTTCAATCTTGTATCTTCATAGTCTTGGAGTCCGGTCGATGATGATGATAGTCCGGCCGATGATAGTTCGGCCGATGATGGTAGTCTGGCTATCCGGACACCCCCTAATCCGGGACTCCCTCACTCCCTTTTACAAACAACCATTAATTGTTTCCTTAACGAACTCAACAAGAATCTTTGGAACATGCAATTTCTCAAAGGAAGACGAGGCGACAAATCCTTTTAAACATAAGGTGTATGCCCTAAAAAAACAATGCTCTAGTGATTTTTCATAAGCATGGAACATGTGTTTTGATGCTACATGACATGAACGTTTAATTTCTTGGCTTGCAAATTTTTGCGGGCACTGAGAACACAAGCTTTTACATCTGCACGTATTTTTTTTCTTTCTAAAATGTGATCGTGATGAATCGCAACCACGTACTAAAAGGAACCGCGGCGGGAGGATCTGCCGATCTTATGGGGCCATCTTGTTTGTAGATATTTTTTCCAAGTAAAAGGCAGAGGCCCAAGAGCAATGCCTTCTCATTGCCATGAACACAAGAACAAAGAGCATGTGCAACTAAGTGTGAGGTGTCATCGCAAAAGCAAAAACTAAGTGTGAGGTGTTTTTGTTTTGTAACGGACGGTGGATGCCAAAACCCTACGAAAAAACCCAGCTGGTTCCACCCCCCAAAAAAATAAAAATCCCATCTTTACCCCCGAACCCCAGCTATAAATCTCCCTCGCTCCCCGACTGAAGCCACCACCCATCCATCGGTCAGAAAAGAATCTACCGAGTTACCTCGGGATCATCGGGCCACTGAGCAGCGGCGGCGCCATGGACTCGTCTCGCGTCATACTCATCCCCGGCACGCCGCCGCTGCCGTACGCCGCCTACGAGCAGCTGCCGTCCTCCTCCGCCGACGCCAAGCAGGGCCAGGAGGAGCAGCGGGCCGGCGGTGGCCTGAGGTGGCGCGCGTGCGCCGCCGTCCTGGCCGCCTCGGCCGTGGTGGCGCTCGTCGTGGCCGCCGCGGTCTTCGGCGCCGGCGGGGCGGGCCGTGACGCGGTGGCCGCCTCCGTGCCGGCGACCTCGGCGACGGGGTTCCCGAGGAGCAGGGGCAAGGAGCACGGCGTGTCGGAGAAGACGTCGGGGGCCTACTCCGCCAACGGCGGGTTCCCGTGGAGCAACGCCATGCTGCAGTGGCAGCGCACCGGCTACCATTTCCAGCCGGACAAGTACTACCAGAACGGTATATCCTGCCCCAGTTCATTCTCCGCTCGATTCAATCTTGAGATCCAGATTTCTTCTTCTTTTCTCCGGCGTGGTTACTTTGATCGAGAAACTGACCTCGCTGCCTCTGCTTCCTGTTTTGTTTGCTCCCCGGCGGCGGCATTCTCCGGCGACATCATGCAGATCCCAACGGTAAGCGCCACCCACCACCTAACGAATCCATGGATCGAATATTCTTACTTGTTCAGAGATTCATCACCTGTGGAATATATATTGACTGAAACACATTGCGTGCATCCATGGCAGGTCCGGTGTACTACGGCGGATGGTACCACTTCTTCTACCAATACAACCCGTCGGGCTCCGTGTGGGAGCCCCAGATCGTGTGGGGCCACGCCGTGTCCAAGGACCTCATCCACTGGCGCCACCTCCCGCCGGCCCTGGTGCCCGACCAGTGGTACGACATCAAGGGCGTCCTCACCGGCTCCATCACCGTGCTCCCCGACGGCAAGGTCGTCCTCCTCTACACGGGCAACACCGAGACGTTCGCGCAGGTGACCTGCCTCGCGGAGCCCGCCGACCCGAGCGACCCGCTCCTCCGTGAGTGGGTGAAGCACCCCGCCAACCCCGTCGTGTTCCCGCCCCCCGGCATCGGCATGAAGGACTTCCGCGACCCCACCACGGCCTGGTTCGACGAGTCGGACGGCACGTGGCGCACCATCATCGGCTCCAAGAACGACTCGGACCACTCCGGCATCGTCTTCTCCTACAAGACCAAGGACTTCGTCAGCTACGAGCTGATGCCCGGGTACATGTACCGCGGCCCCAAGGGCACCGGCGAGTACGAGTGCATCGACCTCTACGCCGTCGGCGGGGGCCGCAAGGCCAGCGACATGTACAACTCGACGGCCGAGGACGTGCTGTACGTGCTCAAGGAGAGCAGCGACGACGACCGGCACGACTGGTACTCGCT